>NC_056745.1:211534255-211664255 GCF_019279795.1 Protopterus annectens
GAATAAAAAGGGTCTGACAACCACGGCTAAAAACTGCACATGCTTTAATTATTTAAACAATGAAACATAAAATAAAAAATAAAAAATATGAGCGATTTTATACTTTTTATTTTATGTTTCATTGTTTTAATAATTAACGCATGTGCCGTTTTTACAATGATTCACAGCCTGAATTGCACATGGACAGATGCTTAATGTTTTTTTTTTATTTTGCCAACAACTAATAAAGTCTGAAAGCTTACAATCTTAACTCTACAGGAACAACAATACTCTATTACTCTAGAGAAGGCTAACTGGCTACCCATATGAGCTCTTGCCTTTGTCAGTGTAAACACTCTGGAAATGTAGTCTGCACACCTGCTAGGGATGCGAATAGCCTGGATCTGATACAAATATGATGGAATGTTACACCCCCCATGTAATGTCTTCACTGGTCAGATCAGATCACAAAATGGTCACCCTTAAAATAAATAAGAAACCTGAACTCCAGGCAAATCTCAGAACCTTTTAAGATCTTTTCCAAGGCTACCTTTGTCCTATTAAGTGATGGCATAGCTAAATTCTAAGCTCCCCCAAACTCAGAGAACATGGTGGCCTATGCAGAAGTGTTTACTGTAACCCTGAACAAGCATATGAATAACTTCATAGAAACAGCAGTGCCAAACCAAAATAAACTTAGGACAAATTCCAAAAGCATGCCCCCTTGGTGGAACCCAAGTATAAATAGGTTTCACAACAAAAGAAAGAAAATCCTATCCAAAAATACGAAGAGCTGCACCCAACAGACAAAAAAATCCATCATCTCAACAAGCAATTCAGGGGACTAATAAAGTCCACCAAAGCCAACTGTGAGGAAAAAATAGCCTCCTAGGCTAAGGATAACCATAAGGTATTTTTCAGTTATGTATGTAATCATAAGAGGAACACCCAACAGTGAGCTGAACTAATAATAAACGGAACTCCTCATACTGAACTGGAGGATACAGGAAATTTGATAATAAATTTAGCACCAATTTCATCCCCTATCACCCCCGTTACCCCCCAGGAAATACCCTGTACCATTTATCCCCAACTATCATTAAAAAACAAGTCCTTACTGCACTCTCCAATGCTAAAAACACTGCCTCAATGGGTCCTGATAGTATCCCAGGACAACTCCTAAATTGCTTGATACATGTCAGGCCCAGTAGAAATTATGTTCAGCCACAGCCTCCAGACAGGCTTCATCCCTAGGGAATGGAAGACTGCAATGGTTATCCCTCTACGCAAGGATGGACCATCAACAGACTCCGGGAACTAAAGACTCATATGTTCGACTAGTCATATATGCAAGGCCATGGAATGAATTATCGTAGACCTAATAAACAAAGAGATTGGAAATCTTCAAACAGTGGACGCAAACTAGTTCAGTTTCATAAAGGGCAGGTCATGCCTACTAAATCTGGTGGACTTCTTCAAGAAGGTTAGTGGAGCCATGAATGAGGGCAAAACAGTGAATACTGCCTACCTTAACCTGGCAAAGGCATTTGACACAATGCCTCACTGAGGTGCTATAGACAAACTCACATATTTTGGCATAAATTCCTCTGCCATCCGATGGATGGTCAAATGGTTCATGGATAGGGCACATAAAGATTAGGGTGGAGGCATCCACCTCCACCAAGAGGCCTGTTACTAGTGTTGTCCCACAGGGCTCAGTACTGGGACCTCTCCTGTTCAGAATATACTTCTCTGAACTCAAGGCAAATGTAGAGGGCCTTTGGCTGACCAGATTTGTTGATGACTGCAAGTTGAGTGCAATCACTGAATTACCCAGAGATGTAGATTATCCTCCAGTAGAGTCTGACACAGACAAATAACTGTTATCAGAGCCATGGCCTAAAACTCAATGCCAAAAAATGCATAATTATACCCCTTGGGAAGATGACCACCTCCTCAAGTTGCAACACCGATAAGACTCCCCCAAGAATAGACCCAGGGACTTGGGAACTCAGGTTGACAGTAGCATGAACTTTGATCACCATGTGTCCATGGTAGTGAGAAATCCTTCCACATGGCACAACTTATAAGTAAGGGCATGGAATCCAGATCTAAGAGCATAGTCCCACTATACTCAGCCCTCATTAGACCAATAATGAAATGCAATGCACCCTTTGGCATGTACCTGACCAAGCATTTCCAGCTACTGGAGAGGCCACAGAGGTTCCTCACTCAAACAATACATGCTGTAAATAATATGTCCTATGCAGATCATGTCAAAGCTCTGTACCTGTACTTGGTCTCCTACAGACTACTGAGGGGTGATTTATGCCTAACCTATAAGGCACTCTCTGACCCCACCCTGATGGATCGGCTATACATTCACAAAACAAACAGCTCTAGAATTACCCAATCAAAGAACCTAAACCTCACCTGTGACATAACATATCATGTTAGAGGGACGGGTATGTGTCTCAGAGATTACCCCTTCTATGAAACAAGCACAGCTTTTCCCTAAGCCTATTCAAATTCAGTTTGGACCAATTAATGGGAAATAGCAAATTCACCCCTGGCTTGGCACCTGTGCCCCTTATAAAAAAAGGGCAACTTGCAGATACCCTAAAGCACAGGCATATACCAAAGCCATTCTAGTCCTTAGGCAATGATAACTGGACAAATTGGGGCATGAATGACTATGCTTCAAAAGGCTCTAAGGTTGTTAGCCTAGTAACCTCCAATGACCCCATGATTATGTATACTCAAATACTACTTGTACTCAATCTAACTACAAAGGTATAGGAAGCTTATAACAGACAGGTAACACAGGGAGAAAGTTCTACTTGTATTTACAAGAAATACCCCACTGTTCAGTATTGTAAATACCATTGCTTCAACTATAAATATAAACTGCTGTTACCTGTTACTGAATTTGTAATACAGTATTTGTTTCTCTGTTTTGTGATCTGCATCATGCTGAAAAGGGTCTTTGGACTAATGCACCCATCTGGTTATGAAATAAAATAAATAAACAAACATAAATTATTTGTACCTGATTTCTTAATGGTGCTCGTCAATTAAATGATAACAGGCTGGCAATAATAATAATTTAAGTGCTACCTTATGTCTAATAGTCAAAAGGCAGAATAGAACTTACATGTATCCAAAAGACTGTGTCCTTAAAAAACAAAATTACAATCCTGTATTAATGAAATGTTAATTAGTTTAAGGAAGTTGCTATTCTGTTGAGCATTGTTAGGTCGACATTGTTATATGAGTAAATCCAATGCCATAATAAACTTAAAGAAAAAAATAACATCTTAAATAGAAAATTAATACAAATGTAATGGACTCGTGGATAATAGATGCCACATTAACCAATTTTCAGACTATATTTGTACAAGGTTTAATTATATTACTTTTACTATAGGCCTGAATGTAGACACAACACATGTACACTAATGTGTGTACGTGGAGTAACTGACACTGTTGAAAATAGATATACTGAAACCATAACTTCTTCTCCTTTTGACTGCTGTTGTTAGGGGTCACCACAGTGATCTACTAAAACCATAACACTGAATGTGAAATATTAGCATGTTAAAATGAGAAAATACTGAAATCAAAATATTCTTCTTTGGGCTGCTCCATTAGGGGTCGCCACAGCAGATCATTGGTCTGTAGAAAGAGTGGCAGTAGAGTCTTACATGTCGAGTTGCCAACAGGGTTCCTAACCTTTCTCAGAAGGCACACAGACACACCTAGGGCCAGTTTAGAATGTCCAATCCACCTGCAGCATGTCTTGGGGATGTGGGAGGGAACAGGAGCACCCGGAGGAAATCTATGCAAACACAGGGAGGAAGTGCAGACACAGCACAGAGTGCACCTCAGCCAAGAATCAAACCAGAGAACCTCTTGTTGTGAGGCAACAACACTAACCACTGTACCACCCTAAAATACTGAAATCAAAATAAGCAGCATAAATGTAAAGAACTGGACTGTACACCCCACAGGACCCATGTCATCATTTGTTTCAAGTTATGCTTAAAGGGATTTCAATATTTTTACCTTTCAGTATTTTGATATTTCATCGTTTTTATTCAGCATTATGGTTTCAGTATATCTATTTTCAACAAAGTGTCAAGACACCTGTGTGTGTGTGTGTGTGTGTGTGTGTGTGTGTGTGTGTGTGTGTGTGTGTGTGTGTGTGTGTGTGTGTGTGTGTGTGTGCGTATAGTTTGCTTAACTTACTTCATAGAGCTCAGTATAATTCAGTTTAAATGTCCACATATATTACTTTCCCATTTCTTTAGGTGCAGCACACAATTAAAGTCTAACATCTCTCCATTATTTATATAGCTGCATGTAACCATTTGTAATTGTAGAGGACCGTTAAGTAACTGTATGGCCAGCTCAGGCTCACGCATATTAAAATATTTTGACATCTAAATATTATGTCACCGATTTTCAATATGCTTCAACTATATGAATATGTAATTGTCCATGTGCACTGTGTACTACCACAAGCTGTACACTACTACAACCTGTGTACTACCACAAGATGTACACTACTACAACCTGTGTACTACTAGAAGCTGCACACTACAGCAACCTGTGTACTACCACAAGCTGTACACTACTACAACCTGTGTACTACCACAAGCTGTACACTACTACAACCTGTGTACTACCACAAGATGTACACTACTACAACCTGTGTACTACCAGAAGCTGTACACTACAGCAATCTGTGTACTACCACAAGCTGTACACTACTACAACCTGTGTACTATCACAAGCTGTACACTACTACAACCTGTGTACTACCAGAAGCTGTACACTACTACAACCTGTGTACTACCACAAGCTGTACACTACTACAACCTGTGTACTACCACAAGCTGTACACTACTACAACCTGTGTACTACCACAAGCTGTACACTACTACAACCTGTGTACTATCACAAGCTGTACACTACTACAACCTGTGTACTACCAGAAGCTGTACACTACTACAACCTGTGTACTACCACAAGCCCTACACTACTGCAAACTGTGCACTACTACACACTGTGCAACAACCTGTGCACTACTGCAAGCCATACACTACCACAACCTGTGCACTTCTACAAGTTATTGGAATTCCCATAGCTAAATATCTTTAATACTCCTGTGGGACCATTCCCTTACAGCTAAAATGAATATATTGTACATCTACTATGTAAAATGTGAGCATTTTACATTGTTATTGTGCATTACTGATGCTTAACATTTGTCAGTTTATCTTCTTTATACTTGCAACAATTTTCAAATTCTGATGTCTGTTAATCATGCTTGTTTTCTGCTGTTTATTGTAGTCATATATTTGCAGCAATAGTCTGATGTCTGTTTTATATTTTCCTACATGACCTTGGTTATAACTGTTAAAGGTTCCTCAGACCAGTTCGTTTATCTGGTTAACAAAAGAAAAAAAAAACAACTAAATAAGTTGCATTCATTAAATAACAGAGTAAAATTGATTCTGAGAGGCATTTTAATCCCTACCAAAACAGAAAAAAAAAAGAAAACGAGATTGTGAAGTTCTTGGCACTAATGGAGCCATGAATCACTAGTGTTCACTAATGCCTGGGCCTGTTTTGTCAAATAAAAGAAGCAGCTGGTCAGTAAATAAGACAAATTATTTGCCTAGAGCCGGGTGACTTCACTGTTACTGTTCAATGCCCCGATACCTGCATGTATTCCTAGAATTCTAGTACATCTTCTTTGGTCTTTGCTTGCAGTTGCAAGAAAAGTGATCACGGTAAACTGGAAATCTAAAAATATCCTCTTATTCACTGAATTTATTTTATTAGCCAAGATTGTATGTTATAGGGAATTACAAACTGTAACTTTAAGAACTGCTAAAATGACACATAAGAAAATATCTTGGTTAAAACTTACTAGATAAAATGCAATTATAAGAAGGACATTGCATTTGTTGTGGACATTGTATATAGTTCCTGTTTTACTATGTTGTTTAGACCTTTGTTATGTATAATTTATGTCATTTATCATTTATGAAATTCAATAAAAATTTACAAATAAAAAAAGAAGTGAAGACTTGTGACAGTATCCCCTTTTTGTGGTCTCGGGGTGTAAAATGTTGCTGCTGAACATTACCTTACTGATATCCTCCTTGAAGTCTTAAGAAAAGATGTGTGTGTGTGTGTGTGTGTGTGTGTGTGTGTGTGTGTGTGTGTGTGTGTGTGTGTGTGTGTGTGTGAGATAATGGTTATGTTGCAGGAAATTTACTGTTATTTAGGAAAATGTTTCTGCACATCTGATGTTAAACTGATAAACATGACCCTGATTTTCTTACATGCAAGCACAACCTGCATTACACAACCAGTTGATAAGGACATTATTCATTGCACCAAACATGTCAAAACAATGTGAAAAAATAACTCATCTGCTAAATATAAATAAATACTGCTAAGTGCTGTTCACTTTATAAAAGAGACGAGGTTCAATACCTCCTTAGGCAGGATGTCACATATTACATTCAAAAGGACTTCTTATAGACAAGCTTTCAACAGTCATAACCAGAAAATCTTACAGAGCTTGAAATATTTCTCGAAACTGTTCTGAGATGGACTTGAAAATAAAACTCACTACTGCAAGACACTATAGAAGCACTGCTGTCTACAATGGTGCATAACACATTAAACAGCAAGGAGGATGAGAAAGAAACTGAAGAAAGAAACTTATTCCAGTCTCAAGCACAAATGATCCCCAAGGATGTACACAATTCCTTGTTCACTCAGATAGTGTCTGTGGAGCATTGACACTTCTTCCCTGAGTACCGAGGTGCAAAGTAAAATGTGGAGTTATCATGAAACTCTAATGTATAAGCTGTATTAAATAATTCCATGATAGAAAAGACAGACCAGGATAAGCAGTAATATTGGTTGGTTAACAAAGAGTCTAATACAGCAGTCACAATAACAAAGAACAAGGCATCAGAAAGCCTCTATCATCTTCTAGAAAGTGACTCAGCACATGGTGCAAAGGAGCTTTAACACTAAAAACAGTGACAGGAAAAAATAAAAGGTAGTCAGTAGATGCCATTCATAGGAGACACCAGTAACAATCTACTCACCTGTCCAGGGTGTATTAAGGGAAGATGGAAGGAATACCCCTCATAAGCTGTATTGCCACATGCACAACCTATGATTAAAATGAGAGAAGAACCTGCTCTAGAAGCATGAAGTGCACTATAGAAAATGAAGATGGGGAAGCAGTAGGTTCGAATGATGTCACAACACCTGTGGCCAAAATATTAGGTACATTAGAGGAGAAAAGGCTCCTAAGGGCCTTTAGCACATTCTGGAGAGACAGGTGTAGCCCAGACAACTGCTGAATAAAGGTTTCAGTGCTGGTGTACAATGCACAGAGGATATTCACAACTGCGAGTTGTCCATAGGTATCAAACTCCAGCCACACTGCATGAAAGTGCAGGAGAAGGAGAGGATGACCAATAAATGAATAAGCAGAACAGTAGAAAGTAATTAGGATGCAGCACAACTGACTTGATGTTTACAGTGAGGCAGAAAGGGAAGAAGAAGCTGGAGATGCAGAAAGAGTCCAGCTGGGCATTTCTAGTCATACAGAAAGCATATGACAAGGTCCCAAGCAAGTTAATTTGGATAGTCCTGCTGCTGTTCAAACTCCTGGAAATACTGGTAAAATTTGCACTGTCTGTGTACAAGGATCCAGTGATACAAGTATGAACAGTGTTTAGACTCACAAAGGGTCTCCAGTGAGAATGGGTGAGCAGCAGAGTTCATCTCTGAGCCCACCCCATGTTCATACTGCTGACTGAATGCAACAGCAAACAGGTTGGTAGGGAAAGATTAACAAAGCTGCTGTATGCAGACAATGTGTCATTGCAGGCAGACTCTTAGCAAGAACTTCATCAAATTATAATGCAAATCTAAAGGCACAAGGAGTGAAACAGAGTACAGATAAGGCAGTGGTCATAGCAGCAAATGGGGGAAATAGAAGAAACTAAAAATTGAGATAGAGGGGAAACAGTGGAATAGGTTAACGGTTTCAAGCATTCATGATGGGTGGACGAGGCCAAGGGTAAGCAGAAGGTCAAAGCTAGAATCAGTAGTGCTGCAGCCAACTATGAACAATAAAGGACTGCCAAAGAATCCAAAACGTGAGATGTAAGAATCATTGTTGCATCCAGTGCTTCTATATGGCACAGAAATCTAGGAAGTGAAGGCAGAGCAGCTGAGGAGACGAGGTGATGGAGATGAAGTGCCTTTGATGGATTGTAGGATGCACAGTGTAGAACAAATGATGAAATGAAGGCATTAGAGCTGAAGGCAGAGCAGTTATATTTACAGAGAAGGTCAGGAAGAACACATTTGTTGTGGTTTGGTCACGTGCAGGAAAGCAGAAGATGATTTGCTAAAGCAGATTTGGAAGAAACAGGATGGAGGTAAGAGATCAGAACATCCAACAAAGAGATGGCCAGATTATATGAGAGAAGACCTATGTCAGTGGGGCTTGACTGTCAAAGACGATAAAACAGTAGCAATGAGCAGAGAGAGAGAGAGGTGGTAACAGCTGAAGCCAAACCCTGACCCCAAACTGAAAAATAGGACAAAGGGGGGTTATGATGATGGTGTCGATGAGATGGACGGTGATGATGAAAACAAGCCTCTTTGCTTTCCCATGGCTACACATTGTTAATAAAGTGTATCCTAGGATTTTTTTATTTCAACAGTACACTGTTAAATGTTGGTTTCTGCACACATTTTGAAATGCCGTATCTTGCTTTTCCATTATGATAACATACAAAACAAAATGCCATATTTCATTTTAGGAAAATGGTACAGTGGGAAATATTATTTTCCTGAATCATTTTAAAATTGTGCATGTTTATTTTCTTTTACTATAAAGTGCAACTCAAAATACTGCCCATGCGTAGCAGACTGTATCATTATATGCATAAAAATGATTTATCTTTTATCTGCATCTTCCTTATAACATTCATTATTTCTACAGCAACTTTTCCATTGATAAGGACACTCAAGAAACCCCTCAAAGCATCCTCTACCACTACTTCCTACTGTTAAATTACTACTCTGCCACTACTTCCTACTGTTAAATTACTACTCTACCACTACTTCCTACTGTTAAATTACTACTCTACCACTACTTCCTACTGTTAAATTACTACTCTACCACTACTTCCTACTGTTAAATTACTACTCTACCACTACTTCCTACTGTTAAATTACTACTCTACCACTACTTCCTACTGTTAAATTACTAATGCCCTGCAAGCCAGCATTTGGTATTGACAAGGGCTTGCTTGTAATGAGGAGATATTGTTATGGCAAGAGTTCAAACCTTTCGACCTCAAAGCACAATAAATATTGACAAAGCCAAAATTAATGGAGGACAAAGGCCCAAAAATAGGGAACATTTTCAATATTGCTCATATAAACCTAGAAAGTTACTAGAACAAAAAGGTTTTGTGTTGCCATGCATTTTCTGAAGGATATGAGGTCTGAAACTTAAATGGCTGTCATTATTTAGTAAATTCAGTCCTCACTGATTTGCCAGAAAAGCACAAGGTTTACAAGTAACAGACCAAAAATATGATACAAAAATCTGGACATTCTGAGAAAATCTGGACAGTTGAGAGCTAAGCATACAGCTGTTATTTAGTAAATTTGTTTTGTGAACTTACAAACTACTTTAACATTATTGAACTTACATTCTTGACTTAATAGCTACTACTTTGATGTGATTTATTTCTGTTTTTGTAGAAATTTTTCATATTAGAGAATATGGCCCGGTACTGCTAGTGCCGCCAATGTCACCTTCTTTGTATTTGCCCTTTGGGTAAAATATCTTCCAAGAGCACTAACTTCTGTTAATGGATAAATAATGTTAACAAGATATATAATGAGTCTGTGGTGTTTTTTTTTAATGAGTGAAACATTACCAAATAAGGCCCCGCTATATTAGTAAGGAACCGTTCTGCATTCGGTGAGAGTAAGATAATGTCTTTACATTTATTTTCATTTCCTATATCTTTATACTTGTGCTGTACATACAAACACACACACACACACACACACACACACACACACACACACACACACACACACACACACACACACACACACACACACCAGTTCTGGAAAGCTACATTTTGGAAGACTATAAGATTTTTTATTTTATTCTATAAAGCTCAAGATGGCCAAAGGCACCACGGAGATTACTTGTTTTATATGTTCTGTCTCAAGACTCCTTTTTCAAAAGTTCCACAAATATTATTATTTTCTTTAGTTTGGTCTAGAATACCCTGTTAAATGTCCCGTGTCTAATGCGGAAACTCAGTTTATATTCATGTAGGAACTAACATGGGTTTGGAACATACCTTAGTAAGTGAGGTTTAATATGAGTCATGTTAATGTAGTCATTTATCTTACCTTTGTATAGCAATTTCATCTTTTGTATAATACACTTCTGCCCATTTGTACCACATCAATGTTGTTTGGTATTCATTTCAAAGAATGTGGAACTGTCTCTTACCACCTCCAAGCTTTTTCTAGTGATTTATCAATCTGTTTTGACTTTTTTCTGTCATTTTAAACTAGCTGCTGGCAAATATTTTCCCTTTTAACATACCAGGCTAGATTAATCATGGTAAAGATTTAAAGTCAAGAGTTTATCTCCTCTATGCCTAGATATTATAGTAGCATTTAATAGGATAATACTTCATTCTATAAGAGTTTTTTTGAACAAGTTATACAGATTAGTAACACAAATTGCCTTTTATTGCACATTCTTCATTTTGTACATGATAAAGGCTCATAAATATTTCTAGATGTTGTTTGGTGTTGCACTTGCTATACACCTTCTAATCATTTTCTAGATACTGTCTTATAAGGTGACCACATAGGTTCATAGGTTCATAGGTCTGTACTAGGCTAATGGCCCTGGAGCCTTTACAAGCCTAGCCCATAGAAATGCCCTGGCATTGTTTTTCCCGACATTAGTTCTCAGTGCCTCTATCAAGTAGAGCCACTGGAGTGATCGCCAGGATGAACTTTCTATTTCCTATTCACTCATCAAGATTTCTCTTGAAGAGGGCCAGTGAGGTGCTCTGCTTGACATGTATGGGAAGTCTATTCCAGAGCATGGACAGTCTCTGGGTTATGAACATGTCCCTCCAGCATGTTCTGTTGATTGTGGTAATGAGGTTGAGGTCTCTGGAGTGTGTGGTGTAGAGGGATTGGGATTTCTTTAGATGTAGCATTTCTAACAGAGCTGGGTCAGACATGGCTTTGTAAGTCAAACAGAGATCGCCTCTTAGTGGATGATATGAGACAGAGAATAGCTGGAGTTTTTTTAGTCTGTCCAAGTAAGACGTGTTTAAGGCCTAGGATCCTCTTTGTGAGGTACTTTTGTGGCCTTCCCAGCTTTTCCATGTGTCTAGTGAGGTACATGCCAAATGGGGCATTATACTCAATGATTGGCCTAATGAGGGAAGAGTAGCGAGAGATGATGACCTCTTTCTTCCTGGATACAAAACCCTTGGTAATGAGATGTACCACACAGAAGGGCTTTCTGACCACAGTGGAGAGATTGTTGTCAACTGTGCCCCCAGATCCAGCTATACTCCAGTTTAAGTCTTACTATAGATTTATATAAAAAAATGATGATGAGTTGCTCTTCTGAAGTTAAGCACTTTAACTAGTAGCAAGTTAATCCAGAGGTTGGTTCACAGACTGTATCACTGGGTTTTGAAAATATATATATTGATGTAATTTTATCCATATCTTTACAAATGCCATTTACCTTAATGCACAGAGTCTTGTAGTTAGAAAAAAAAACACCAGGATTTCTTGGACCACGAACCTGGAGTATAGATGTACTAAACTTTGCTTAAAATGTTATACATACATGTACAATTAAAAATATTTAACACAACATGAAAAACTTAAAAGAAAATTTTGTTGAAATGTTTGACTACCTAACATAAAGCTCATTTTGCTCACCTATATACTAATTACCCTCTGAAATGATCATGTGATCTCTTGTATATCACAAATAAATAAATTAGATTTTTTATAAAATTTCTTCTATTTAGACTAAGGCAGTTCAGTTAGTACCTTCCTCGGTTACTTCTTGTACTCTTGTTCTCATTGTCTGATATTGTCTTTCTGTTTGCTGCCAGCTTTATTAAATGATTTCTTTGTTACAAAATGTTCTACTTGCTACTACTGATAATTCTCATTTAATAGATGTCTACTCTTTTATACCAAGTTTAATGTTTTACTATATTGCCTTGTGCCCCAGTCATGGCTGAAAAAGGATCTGTGTTGGCCAATTCACCCATCTGGTTATAAAAAAAATAAATAAATTATATAATATGGATAATCATATATATATATATATATATATATATATATATATATATATATATATATATAATTTATTTTATTTACGTTTGATGACCGGGGAAGTACATTTATATCACATTATCGGCCCCAAAACATCTAAACATGAAAATATCGAACATTCAGAACAGCAAATTTTTTTCCCATGGAAAAGATTTGCTGCTCCGAAACACATACACACAACACAAGCACATTAAACAAACAGCAACCACAGACATACATTTAAATTCCTACATCTAACGCTACACTAAACTAAACATACACTACTATCTACCCACTTACCTTAATCCAAACCATAACCCTAAGGTCCGTCACTATTGCGCACTCACATAACCCGCGCCCTAGCCCTAACTCACTTAAACCGCCCCTAACCCTAAAGTCTGTCACTATCACACACATGCCTAACCTGCGCCCTAACCCTAACTCACTTAACCTACCCCTAACCCTAACGTACAAACAATCGCACACTTACCTGAACTGAACCCGTAACTTTCCACCACACCACTAAGAATAGCGAAGCCAGAGAAATGGACAACCAAATTCTTTCCAGAGGAAAGAATTTGTTGTTCTGCAGCTTCGCTATTCTTAGTGTTCGCTGAATAGTGTTCGATATCAGAACATTCGAAGTTTTAATACTTCGATGTTCTGATATAGACCCAGGGAAGTCCACTGAGCCAAGAAGAGCCTGTTTTCAGTGGAGGTCCGGGGAGAAAAGCTCCACAATAATTGTAAGTTACATTTCACACGTTACAAAAGGGCATAATTCATACAGCTAATTAAACATTTACAGATAAGCTCCATGATATTTGCAATTGGCTTGTCACAATGTTACAACAATTAAACGACATAATTCAATACAGAAATTTCAACATTTACATAAAGTGAATATTTTTGTTATAAACTCAATTGTAGGTTTAACATTTCAAAATATATAGCCATTAGTAGGTTAGGAAAATATTATGCATGGAGAGGGTAATAATATATTTGAGATTGGAGAGTATAGTACAATAGACATTAGAGAGAAAATTAGTTTTTAGTAGGGGAGGGATTGTTTTGGGTGGGATGAAGTAATATGAATGAGGGGGGTTTAAGTTGGAGCATGGCAAGGGCATTCCCATTTGGAAGAAAGATGAGAGAGGAGCTGAGATTTGAAATTTGTATGGTTAGGTAGGTTGCGTAGGTGTGTGGGGAGGGAGTTCCACTGTTTAGCTAAGGAGTCAGACAGCAGTAGATGGCCAGGAGGTCATGCAGGTTTGTGGACCTGAAGGAGATTTTGTTTTTTGGATCTGAGTGAGTGGTTGGGAATTTAAGGTTTTAAGGAAATAGTGAGAGTTGGGCAGGTTTAAAGATGAGCTTGTGGGCAATGGTGAGTTGTAGGTAACTGAGGTAGTTGGGTAGTTCAAGCCAGTTGAGGGTGAGGAAGGAGTGGCAGTGGTGGGATGAGTTTTTTAATTGGATGAAATTTTGGAGATCTTGTGGTAGCAAGATTCAAGTTTGGACCGAAGGCCAAGATGGAGATTGGTGAAAAGAGGGGCATCATACATAAGGGAAGGGAGTAGGAAGGTGGATGCAAGAGTTTGACAGGTAGAGGGGCTTAGGAAGCGGTTGTGCCTGTAGGGGAGACCTAACTTTTGGTGGATTTTCTTGATTGTGGAGTGGATGTGGGTGTCAAATTTTAGTTCTTCATCAATAATGATGCCAAGAAACTTGGTGTTGGGAACAATTTCAAGGAGGGTGTTGTTTTGGCTCTGTATGGTGAATGTGGATTTGTCAATGGAGTTTTTGGTTGGGGAAAAAACATTAGTTTGGTTTTATTTGCATTTAGTGCCAGATGGTCAGACTGTATCCAGGTTTCTGTTTTGGAGAAGGCTAGTTGGGTTTTTCCTAGGGACTTGGAAGGGGAGAAGGCTGAGCAGATAATTCTTGAGTCATCTGCATATTGGATGATAGACAAGTCTGGGATGGATTGGTGAAAGTTGTTAATGAATAGGTTGAAGAGAAGAGGGCCAAGAACAGAACCTTGTGGGACACCTGTGGGTGTGGGAAGGAAGGGGGAGAATGACGTTTTCCATTGGACAGCTTGTTGGTGGTTGGACAAGTAGCTGGAAAACCAGGTGATGGTGGTGGGAGAGAGGTGTAGGGTGGACAGTTGGGATATAGGGTGTGTGAGATGGTGTCAAAGGCCTTTGACAGATCTAGGAATAGTGTGGATATGAACTTGCCTGAGTCGCGTTCAAGGATTATGGTTTCAAGAAAGGAAAGGAGGGCAGTCATGGTGCTGTGGCAAGGGCAGAAGCTGTGTTGGGTAGGGGCGAGGAGATTGTTTAGTGCTAGGTGTGCCGTGAGTTGTGCTTGTATTGTTTTCTCTAGTATTTTAGAAAGAGGCGAAAGGATGGCAATAGGCCTGAAGTTGGTGGTATCAGTATTTTTGCCACCTTTATGGAGGGGGATGATGTAAGCATGACGCCAGATAGAAGGGACATATACTTCCTGTATGGATCTATTTATAAGAATGGAGATGGGATTGGCAATGCTGTCTGCAGATTGTTTGAGGAAGGTGGGTGGAAGGTTGTTGGGTGCATTGTGACAGGGTTTGAGTTTGAGGAGAAGTCTTTTTATAGTGCTTGTGGGGATGGGCTTGAGGCAGAAGGATGTGGAGGAAGGTTGATGATTGGGGTGGTGGTTGGGGCAGGAGGGGGTGGTGGTGGAGGAGGAGGGTGGGAAGGATGCTGATAGTTTAGCTATACAGTCTATGAAGAATGAGTTGAACTGGCTGGCTTTTTCAAGGATGGAGAGGTTGGGGACTGGGCATGGGGTTTTCTTTGTTGCCAGGATGCAGCATGGATGAGATAGAGTCCCAGAATTTTGGGGAATTTGTTGAGTGCAAGGACTTGAGTTTGAAGTAGTGGGCTTTGCGGTCTTTAATTATTAGCTTTTTTGTGGAGTTTCGTAGTTGCTTATACTCTAGGAGGGTGTTAGGGTTTTTATGTTTTTGATATTGTTTCCATTTTTTGTCCCTTTGGTGCAAGGCTAGTTTAGTATCTTTTGATAACCATGGGCAGGGATTGGTTTTGATGTGTTTGGTTTGAGGGGGGGCTTGCTAATTGAGAAGGGTTAAGAATGAGTGGTTAAAGTAGGAAACAGCATCATCTAGAGGAAGGGTTTTTAGAGGGGACCAGTCAGTATGCTTTAAGCATTCGGAGAAAGTTAGAGAGTTGAAAGAGGAGAGGTTGCGGATTTGGGTGTAGTGTTGTTTATGCAGTGAAGATGGGAGATGGTCGGTGAGGGCTCATAGGTGATCACTGAGAGGGTCAGGTAATGTTCCGGCTTTGGTGATAAGGTTTGGGTGAGTTGTTAGGATCCAGTTAATGATGGTACCAGAGATACCATCTTTATTTGGTCTGGTTGGAGATTGTTTTAGCTGGGAGAAGTTGTACAGGTTGATTGTGTGGGATGGGGCTTCTGAGTTAACAGCATTCCAGTTGATGTTGACATCACCAAGTATATAGGTTTCATTTTTTATATTGGAGGAGAACCAGGACAGAAGAAGCAGCAGTCGCCAAACAGAAAACAATCAGTGAGAAAGTTAGCAACTAAGGAAATAGGGCAGCCTATCATTTTGGTTTGAATGTTACCTTTCTGTTTGATTTTATTATTTATGCACCAATGGGGAGCTGCAGTTCACTGAGAAGTAGGAAAATAATGTAGTTATGTCAGGGGTTTTAGAAAGGGACATGCAGTAAGTGAACACTACTGAGGGATGCCCGTGGGGACAGACAGAAACAGAGTGTAGTCAGGCAAAGGTTTTTAGTATTTAAAGATGGCACCACAGCTCAGGGGAGGAATAAGTAAACTCTCAAGAGGAAGAGGAAGGGAATAGACAGGATTGACAGGGCTGGGAAGCCTACAATAAGATTATGTTAGGAGACTGACAGAAGGGGGCAGCTAAGTGCCAGGGCTTGGAGAAAGCTGTGAGAAAACAGGTTTGACAGGGCTAGGAAACGTACACTAGAATTACTTTAGGAGAACAAGAAAAGGGGGGAGGCTATTGACCAGGACTTGGAAAAAGCTGTGAGAAGAGAAAAACAATCAACCAGCTAGCCCAGGTCAGTACCTAAAGGTGTCTGTTTATCTGTGTGAATTCAAAAGCAGATTTAGTAGAGCATCGGGGCAGTAGAATATAAATTAATGTAAAGCTTTGGGAAACTGTATATATTTGTTACAATAAACAGGAGAATAAAATATAAGAATATAAAAGAAATGTAATATACAAGCTAAATAAAATATAAGACTATAAAATAAATGCAAAGCTTTGGAAAAATGTATATATTTGTTACAGTAAATGGGAGGAAAAAGGAGGGGGGGGGTTCAGTAGTGTGCACAGCAGAGGAATCGGTAGGAGTATCACAGAGAGAAGATTATAATAGACCTACACTGCCCACAGTCTGTTGATAAAAGTAGAACTTGCAGTGGCTTTTATTTGTTTGTTCGGGGTTCTGCTCTCCGTGTTCCTGTATGCAGGCAGTTGCTTCAGGGTTTTTTTTTGTTGTTGGTCCTTTGAATGTGTTTAAGGGAAGTTGTGCACACTACTGAGGGATGCCCGTGGGACAGACAGAAACAGAGTGTAGTCAGGCAGAGGCTTTTAGCAGAAATATGTAAATCTTTATATGAAATTTCAAATTAAATAAATTAGATATAAGGTTCATTAAGAATGGACAATCCAAACTCAAACCATAGGCACTGGACAGCGAAAATATTCTGTTTAAAAAAATTCATATTTATTTAATCCACATTAAGCACTTTCGTCCTGAAAAGGGACATCAGAAAGAAAAAAACAGGGTAAAACCTAAGCATCTTATATACTTTTGAAACCCCTCCTACTTAACTGAACAAGAAATGCTAAGCTAATTAAGGATGAACCATTAAAATTTTAAAGGCAAAGTGTTGAATACATTGGTTACCTCTAATACAAACACTGTCTGAGAAACCAAGAAAGACTCATAAAACTAATGAAATTAGTTTACAAATTGAATAGTTTCAATCCTATAAAGATTGAAATCACCAAAATTAAACCTAAAACCAAAAACATTGATTGGAACAGAATAAGCACATCTAGTAAAAAATAAATGTAAATAAAAATTGAATAGTTACAAAGTATAAGACCAAGGCTACACTAAGTCATAAATCTCGGCAATGGTGGAAACCAGTAATCAGTACTATTACAGCATATTAGAAATAACATTAAAAATATAATAAAAAATCACATATAAAAAGAAGCCCCAGCACCTCTAATTAATGTCACAAACCTAGTATTTTTAACCCCCCCCACTGCACCATATAATTACCCTTTTTGAGAAAATGTGTGAGTCCGAAATTAGACATATTCTGCTTTTCAAAAGGACTCAGGATAGATTCACTGTAACAAAGGAAGAACAGTCATTGTTGAAGCATATTATAGACAGTAGACAAGTCAAGCTTATGAAGCCCAACAAGGGGTGGGGGTGGTCATCTCATCATTATGAACACCAATGACTACAATAACAAATGTTTAATATGCTTTAAGGCGACACATATGAAGAGGTGTCCATTAATGAAAGGAACATTGATTATCACAAAACTGATGTAACATTGGAAAAATTTTTGACACAAGGCCTTACCTGACAGAGTGACTTTGAATTTTTAAGGGTTTTGGATCTAAATCCCACCACCACCACCATATTCAGCATTCCCAAAGTCCATAAGGACATATATGATCCACCATTACACCTAATTTTAAATGCAAAAAATTCAGAAACTTCTACTTTGGCCCGTTATATTGATTTCCATTTAAAAGAGCTGGTGACCAACATCACACACCTCTACAAAGACTTGTGAGACTTTTTGGTATGAATTTTCAGGGACGTATACAGTGATGACATTTGTTACACTGATGGTATCCTTAGTGAGTTAACTATAGTACATTATGGTAGAATAATAGTCCTGAAAATATAGAGTCAGACTTGTGTTTTCATGTATACATTCAGTTTCAGGGAAAGACAGTTCAGTAGAAAGAAAAGATAATCTTGCTGGCTAAGCATGAAATATGCAGAAATAATAGTTTCAAGGGAAAGCTACAGAATGTGCCTTTCTCAAAGGAAAGATATGTGTACTTGCAATGGAATGTTAGATAAAGAATAGACATAGGTTTATAGGTTCATAGGTGTGTACTAGGCTAATGGCCCTGGAGCCTTTACAAGCCTAGCCCATAGAAGTGCCTTGGCATCGTGCCGCCCAATGTTAGTTCCCAGTCCCCCTATCAAGTAAAGCCACTAGAGTGATCCCTGGAGTGAACTTTGTGAACTATGTTACCGTTTGGACTGATATGTAAAAGGGTCTTTACAGTACAGACACTCAAGCCTGAGTACAGATGTCAGGTCAGATATCCATATTATTCAGGAGGAAAAAGACTGTTTCAGTTGATATTACTCAGAAGACTCAGAATATACGTGCAGAAACTTTGAAAATATTTATCAGCACTTTTATCCAGCATTCCAGAATTTCTACAGACTGTTGTTGTTTATCAGCATTGTTACTGAAGACAGTATTTGGGTATTGTTAACTTCTAATAAAGCATTATTAACCAAACCACAGTGTTTGCAGACTTTATTGTGAAAGTAAAAAAAAGACTTGGCCAATAAAGGAGAGACTGGCACCCGTTCAGCACAAGATTGGGTAATTAACAGATAAAGACTTTCATTCCAATCTCATTTCAGTTGTTTCCAGTTAACTCCAGTATAATACAGTTCAGTTAAGTAGGATGGGTTTCAAGTGTATATAAAGTGCCTAGGTTTTTTTAATCTGTTTTTTTTATTCTGATGAAGCCCCTTTGCAGGATGAAAGTACTTAATGTGGATTAAATAAACGTGAATTTTTTTAAGAGAGTATTTTCACGGTTCAGTTCCTGTGGTTCAGATTTGGATTTTTCAGGTGACTTTTGTGGCTTGTTTTGTTCCTTCTTTCAGAATGGAGTTGATGTTCAGCAATGTCTGTTGTAGAACTTAAGCTATGGAGCCAGAAATATGTTATATGTTGGCCGAAGGAATGCATTTTATTTTCAAAACTGAGAAGAAGGGCTGAATACTGCAGTAGACGATTTGACACTGTTTCCAGTTACAGAAATAACGTGGAAACCAGAGTAGTTGCCGATGATGAATGTTAGTCTTGGCAAGTTTTTCCAGAAGGAACACATGGTCCTCTGTACTAAAATCTTTAGGGAAGTCTAGGAACACAAAGGTAACCACTATTTCTTTACATAATTCACTTCTTAAGGGGTTACTGACAGACAGACAATTTAAATGACACAATGTGGCTGGAATCCTTAATAGATTATTGGTTTGAATGAGTGGAGAGACAACAGATATGCAGAAGAATATGGATAATATTAGCAATGAATTATCCTTATGGGAGCAGGGGAGATTATGGATTCATGACTGAATAATATGATTGCTGAGTGGGGAAAGCTTAAATGCTTCCAGTTTTAGAAGTCTTTGGGTAATTAGATCTACTGTAGCTGGTCCATGGAATTTACATTTTTTTCAACAAATTACAATCAAGGGTAACAATAGCAGGCTTAATTCTACAGGCTATTGATGCTTTATAAAGCATATTGACTGATTTGGGATTATCTAAATGCTGTTTTCTGCTGGACTGTATTTTTAAAGTAGTATGAGAACAGTGCTACTATAAAGTTAACAGATAAGTTAGCAAGTGAGCTGGGAGTCTTTGCCCAGAAATGTGTTCAATACATGACAGTCTATCGAATCACATTAAAATACATCAACAGTAGTGATCTCAAGGAACTGAGACATGGTTTTATGCAGTCATAAAATGCGAAATAATGTAAACTCACTGGCTTGGCTCTGTGAAGTATTTTATCTTTTTAGTAGCTGAGATCTACATGTGTACAGAAATATTACGTTTGGTTCACATTTAGACATTGGCATTCTATTAACAGGGCTTTCAGCAGTAAGGAAGATGGATGGATGGATGAATGGATGGATGGATGGATGGATGGATGGATGGATGGATGGATGGATGGATGGATGGATGGATGGATGGAAGGATGGATGGAGAGATAAGTCAAAAACCTGAACAAGCAGAGAGAGATGTTCTCATATTCTGTCATGGAATTACAATACTTAAGAGGAAAAACATTACAGACCTACCCAGAAAAAAACATTACTAACATGTTAACATCAGCTGTAACATACTGCTCACTGTCTGCAGTGCAGCAGATGACAGCACTAGCAAACATCATATCTTGCATTAATAATACATTCATTTTAATAAGACACTGTCCCCACAATGCCTGATACTTGGCTTTTACAATGCAAGCACTTTCAGTGACTGCCTGTGGAGATTGTGTGTCCATCTCAGAAACCCTTATGCTTAGGGGCTCAAGACTAAGTTATGATTAAGCATAAATAAAGCTGGCAGCTTCAGATCCACAAAATGGTGGTTGACAAGCACAAGCACAAGCAGATTTATGCACAACTATGATCTAGACAAGGCATTAGTCTATGCTGACCACAAGAACAGGAAGCTTTGTGGTAATATTACTTGCTAAATATTTCAGTGTGCCACAGAAATCATGTGGTATTGCTGTGGTCATTGCATACAGTTACACCAAAAAAATGTGGAAAAAAGAGCCATGCTTTCATTAAGTATCTTGGTGACCAGTACTGCTTCCAATATCACTGTAACTTTAGGTTACCATGAACAATTCCTCACTGAGTAAGAGGCAGGTGGCTTAGCATACCATACCAACGTTCCTATTTAATTATTTCTGAGGGATCTACTCAGTCTCTTGTTTCTAAATTGTACTGCCATGCTAAAACAGAGCTGAGAGCTCTTCAGAAGCCCTTCCTGAGATGTTACACTCAGTTTCCGAGTATGAATTAGTGTCTGCAACAAGAAAGTCACTGTGACATGTGACGGGAGTAGATGTATGAATCACCACTGCATCTTTATGTTTATGTCCCCACCATTCCCCAACAGACATGCACTGTTTATTCCTCTATTTTTGGCATTAAATAGAGACTTAATATCTCCAAAATAAAAACATGTTATTAAATAAAATAGTAGGTAAAAGTGGTATAGCTAAATACAAGGAGTTTTAACAGCAGACTGGTAAATTTGGAGACACTAATAGTCTTGGTGAATATTGCTTGAGTGCCATTGCTGAAATCATGTTTAATAATGAGGTACACAAATGGAATAAACATTTTTGCTATTACCTGTGTGACTATGCATTTGTTGGGAAAAATACAAGTTAGGGTTAAGGTTAATGTTAGCATTATGTGTTCTGCTCATTGTTTTTCTTTCAGAATTTCTAGTTGCATAGAGTTAGTTTCACTATGTTGTTAGACACTCCACACACTCGCGCACGCGCACACACACACACAATCACACACACGCATATGTCCGTGTGTGTGTGTGTGTATGTGTGTGTGTGTGTGTGTGTGTGTGTAATATGTGTAATACAATCCTCATAAGAAAGGCAGCACCTAAGAATGCTCAACTTCTCTTGTTTCATATACTGCCCAAAAATGCTTTACATCCTGCAAGCTAAACTCCAACAATACAGAGACTGAGAAATGCCAGATGTACAAGCTGGTTTTACAAGCAGTAGAAACTCCAAAGATCTAATTGCCAACATTGACTGGATAATACAGAAAGCAAGGGAATACAAAAACACATTTACTTTTGTTTTACTGACTGATGTAATGTGTTTGACTGTGTGGTCCACAACAAACTGTGGCAAGTTCATACAGAAATGGGGACATAGGCCCCCTTATTTGTCTTCCAAGAAATCTATATACAGACCAAAAATCAACGTTTACAACTGAATGTAGAATGACTAATTGGTTCTAGGTTGAGAAAGGAATGTGACAAGGATGTATATTTTCACCCTACTTATTTAATATATACACTGAATATATCAAATGAAAGTGAAAGTAGAAAGCACAAATGATTACTTGTTAATCAGCCTAAATATTTAAGGTTATGTCATCTAATCTTATGAAGTCTTTGCAAATAGATGGGATAGATGTTGGGGAAGTGACAGATTTTATTTTCTTGGGCTTAAAGATCTCTGTAGACCATGAATGTATCCATGAAATTAAAAAAAAGATGCTTGCATCATGGGAAGAAAGACACAGCAAATTTGTATAAGATATTAAACAGCAATTGTGTAACATCATCAACAAAGTTTAGTAGTAATAACACAACAGTGTGAGTGCTGAGCAGCTGTATGTAAGATTTATGATGAAAAGTTGATGCTTTAAAACTGTGGTGTTCGAGGAAAACTTTTGAGAATTCCTTGGACTGCAAGAAGATAGCAACAGTCAATACTTAAGAAAATGAATCCAGACTGTTCACTGATATATCTGATAGTAAAATTAAAACTCAGATCCGTTGGTCACATATTGGAAAGACGGGTTTCACTGGAGAAGGCCCTAATGCAGGAAGAGACTGACAGAAAAAGAAGCAGGAGACAGCAAAGGCTAAGATGGCTAGACAGGATTACTGAGAAAATGAATATGAATTTGCAAGAACTTAAAGAATTAGTGATGGACACACAGACCTGGTTTGATAAAGAATTTGAGGTCACTGACAGACATATTTGATGTTTGCAGATGACACTGTAATCTGTAGTGATAGTAGGGAACAGGTGGAGGAGACCCTGGAGAGGTGGAGATGTGCTCTAGAGAGAAGAGGAATGAAGGTCAGCAGGACTAAGACAGAATATATGTGTGTGAATGAGAGGGAGGATAGAGGAATGGTGAGGATGCAAGGAGTAGAGGTGGCGAAGGTGGATGAGTTTAAATACTTGGGATCAATAGTTCAGAGTAATGGTGAATGTGGAAGAGAGGTGAAGAAGAGAGTACAGGCAGGATGGATTGGGTGGAGAAGAGTGTCAGGAATGATTTGTGACAGACGAGTACCAGTAAGAGTGAAAGGGAAGGTCTACAAGAGGGTAGTGAGACCAGCTATGCTATATGGGTTGGAGACAGTGGCATTGACAAAAAGGCAGGAGTTAGAGCTGGATGTGGCAGAGTTAAAGATGTTAAGAGTTGAATTGGGTGTGACAAGGGTGGACAGGATTAGGAATAAGTATATTAGAGGGTCAGCCCAGGTTGGAAGGTTTGTAGACAAAGCCAGAGAGGCAAGATTACATTGGTTTGGACATGTGCTGAGGAGGGATGCAGAGTATATTGGGAAAAAAGATGCTAAGGATGAAGCTACCAGGTAACAGGAAAAGAGGAAGGCCTAAGATAAGGTTCATGGATGTGGTGAGAGAGGACATGCAGGTGGTTGGTGTGACAGAGCAAGATGCATAGGACAGGAAGAAATGGAAACAGATGATCTGCTGTGGCGACCCCTAACGGGAACAGCCAAAAGAAGATGATGATGACAGACATATTTAAGTAAAACAAAAATATTTGTGTATACATGCTTACTGATGTTCTAGTCAAAGTGCACTTTGTTCAAGTGTATGTTATTTGAATCCAAGTGTTTGAATAACATGCAAAACAAATGGAGAGTGCTTGATGTTAGTGGTTTTCAGTGAGACTGCACATGATACCAGACATAGGTAGCATTACTCTTTCCCCATTACTGTCCTATCTGAGAGATAGTATGTATATACATATATATATATATATATATATATATATATATATATATATATATATATATATATACATTAATGGGGGTGTGGGGATGTAGCTCCCCATTTGGGGGTGCAAGGGAGCTTGCCCCCTGCAAAAAATGGGAAAATATTTTATTAAAGTTTCCATAACTCTGTCTTTGAATTATTTTAGTTTGAAAGATGAGTTTGAGGAATTTGTGTTTCAATCAGTTACCTGCAACTCATACACACACACACACACACACACACACACACACACACACACATACACATAAGGTTTTTCTTGACTTTGCATGCAACAAAAGTGTGTTATCAGGTAAAATTCTGTCAAGGATAAACAGCATTATAAATCAAATATTAAATAAAAGACATGAGTCTGGAGCATTTCTCCCCGGACCTCCACTGAAAATTGGCTTCATTCAAAGTTGGACCTTCCCAGTAAACAAATGTTAAATAAAAATAAATAAATAACAATAAATTAATACATATGACTAAAATTTACTATACCAAGCTGCATTGCACCTGCTTTTAATTTTAATCATGACACTCTAGTATTTCTAATTCAATTCAATATTCATATCTCCAACAGCTTCTAAATTCTAGAACTGAAAAAGGAGAATGCTTTATTATTAGTAGAATACCAGTTCAGACAAACTAGAAATATGAATTTCCAGAAGGCAGCAATTCATTTTTTGATATTTTAGATGACTTTGTAGAAAAACCGCACCCAGTTAGGAGGAAGATATATAATGGGTAAAAGGAAGGACAAAGTACTATATAAGTATGAATTATAAGATTATACAAGTGTATAAGAGGAAAAGAGGTACCAGCTGACCTACAAGTGATATCAGACAAATTACAACTTCACAACAATTAAAAGTAATGTGGTTCAAATAATTTTAATAAAAACAAGTTGAAATTAAATAAATTGTGGACCTTTTTCAGTTATGTAAATAAAGTTAAAGACAAAACTGCAATCTGCAAATATTGTTAGTTCTCTTACAAAGAGACAGAGAGATTATTCATTTTTTTTAGATTACGTCATTATCATTTCATAGGCAAACGATAAAAAAAAAAATTATCTGGCCAAAAGGGATTGTAATGTTGCTCCTCAAATAGCATTCCAAATTACTCCTAGGACTCCAAGCACACAATGTTTGAAGCCACATAATAATAAAGACATGTTCTTTCAAGACGTAAACATATTATATCAAAAGAATTATTTATTATCTATCAATCTACACTGTAAAAACATTGTTAAGCAAAACAAAGCATATCATTTTGTACCACACAAATTGTTATTCATTGTGTATCATTCTAGGCTGTGAACATTTAAGATATTAAACAATAACAGAAGTCCAAACTGAAACCCAGAATTGTTCAAACTGAAAAAAAAAAATCTGTTGTGAATATTATATAAATGAAAGTATAAGTAATCATTTTATATTCTTCCGAAATCAGATTTAATGCAGTTTTATTAAAGGCAGGTACTGTGATCATTAAATCAATGATCAGTTGTATCACACCTGATTCTTGGAGTAATGATCCAATGAAAAGAGCTGTGTTAACTGGCTAAAGGAGCCTTTTCATAAAACACAGACCCTTCATTCCATAATCATTGCAAATGGGAAATCATGGAACCAAAGTAATCATTTAACAAAGGATTCAACAGGCCTTGTTCATCTGTGCAACGTACAGAACATATAATGTTTTTGCAATGGACATGAATGATATAAGTAGTTCATTTTTTTCCTTCAAACACATCATCTGCAGTGCTTCTAAATCTGCTTTTGTTTATTTTGTTTTTTTCAAATGTGAGTCAGTTACTTTGGATTTCAGGTTAAGAAACTGCAAGCTATATCTTGAAGTAGGATAAGCTTTTGACATCATACCACATACAGGTATCATAAAATGAAGATTAAATGTGAGCAGCCACATATTTATGCAAGTATATTATTTGCTTTACGGAAACAAACCCATGGTTGTGTAAAATAATGACAGAAGCTGGTTTTACAAAAGGAATGCCTTTTGACACAGACACTGTTTGGCTTACTTATTACTGTTATAATGCCAGGAAATACTGCATTACAAGTAAGAAGGGTGAATGTAAAAAAGTGATTTATTGTTGTATCAAACTCAAATGTAGACACTGTTTATAGTAACGTAGGTTTCATTATTAATAAATGTACCATGGTAGCATCTGATTGGAGATCGCTGCATTGAGTATACACTATTAACAAGTAGGATGTGAAAAGTTTTGACTAAACAAGAGGTGAAGAAAATATTTATCAACAAATATACAAACTTTAATTGCAGTATTTATATTATATCATATCATCTTTGGTAAGGAAAGCATGTGTGATTATACGTTTAATTCTCAGGGGAATTTCAGATAGAGAAAGATAAATTCTAATGTTATTTTATAAGTCTATAGTAAGACCAGTATTAGAATACAGCATAGCTTACGTTGCACTTTAAACAACCACCCTGACTAGCTGGCACAAATATAAAGATTTACAACTACAAGGATTAGTGAAGGAAAAGAAGTGCATTATAGGAACACCCTAAATATCCTGTAGGTATTTTTAATGTGTAATTTTCCACTTTGGAGTGAGATTTGTGTCTTGCCTTCAGGATCTTATGTGATCTGTTTCTGTACAGAGTATTATTCATATACTTTAGTTCTCATTCATTTAGCTCAAATAACATCGTTAAAAATTAAGACATTAATAGAAACAAATATGTCTGCCACACAACGTAGCCCATACCTTGGATACTTGTCCCCATTTCCTTTGACATTAAAGGGCTGCTACATTTTAGAACAATTTCTTCTGGATTTCTAGTAAATGAATGATACTTTATGATCTCAAACTCCATGTTCCTATTATCAGTATTAGGATCCATGTTCACAACAGGAATCTGCTAAAGGTTTACACCACTGCTGCACATTGTTACCATGTTGTTCTTCAGTATTAGGTTCCATGTTCATGACAGGAATCTATTAAAGGTTTACACCACTGCTGGGATTATTGCCATGTTGTTCACCAATGAAAATATCTTAGTCGCTTCTTTAATCAGCAAAAAGTATACCACCTCAGGGCCAGCTCCAATGTGTAGAGGGCTGGAACCCTGTTGTAACCCAGATGTCTGGGTTTGAGTAGTGGGCCCAGGTACTGAAGGACTTGTGGGGATGTCATAGAAATGACTGCTTTAAATGCTGGTTCACCCACTATGGGGAGCAGGTACGTTTCCTGCCTGAGACTGTGGGCTGTTCCTCAGGCAGACAAAATCAGGGGAATGTGAAGGCAGATCAGGAAGTGTGTGAACTAAGCAACACGTGCACTGCACTAACATCATTGCACGGGGTGTGCACTGCACTAACATCACTGCACAGAGTGTGCACTGCACTAACACTGCACAAGGTGTGCGCTGCATTAACATCACTGCACAGGGTGCACACTGCACTAACATGACTGCACAGGGTGTGCACTGCACTAACATCACTGCACAGGGTGTGCACTGAACTAACATCACTGCACAGGCTGTGCACTGCACTAACATCACTGCACAGGGTACATGGAGGGGAGTGAGGGTAGGCACTAGTGAGAAAAACCTGGCCCTCCTGTCAGAATGGTGACAGGTCTGCATTGTTGTGGAGATTGGGGATGGACACTGGGACATGGCATATGGTAGATGGGTGGTGGATAGATAGTAGCACCAAATGTATTTGTGACACGTAAGTAAAAATATTTGCTGAAGTTGCATGTGTAAGAACTGAGCTGGAAATAGGGAAAAAGAAGATTTATACTATGGTTTTCTCTTCTGAACTTGAGGAAGCTGAACCCTTGAATAGATACTTTTTTATGAAAAAGAAAATCATAAATCTACTGGGACTTAAGATTCAGCTCATCTGGTTCTGAATCTATAAATGGCTTACATTTGAACTGGATGAAGTATTTGTGAATCAACATTTAAACAAAAGATGTACGTTGAAAATAGTTTTTAGAAGCAGACTGCAGAAGTGTTAATGAAGGGTGTGTATATGATGCCTGTGGCATACTACAGGAATTATAGAATACTGTTCTCCAACTTTGGGGTACAAAAAGCATGCTAAAATTGGTTTACAGATGGGTAGCCTTGAATCTACAGTGTTACTGCATAAGAAAAATAAAAGGTATGTTGAAACATGATTCAAACCAAATGTATGTACCTGGGAATACATTCTTAGTTATGCAGGACAGCATAAAATATGTTTTTTTTTTTGTGGATAAACTGAGGCATTTTTAAATAAAATATACAAAGATAGTATGCTTGTTAACTGCATGAAAAAAGAAAGGAAGTTCTACAAGCCCACTACCAAGGTAAATGTGGAGGCTTACAGCAGGCAGGTTAATATACTTACTATACTGAATTTCTTCTGTGCTGCTTCCCGCATCCAAGTTTGTTTTGAAAAGTTTCATCATTATTGGATCAGATACTGATCATTATATACCCAACCTATTTAAAGTGTCTTTAAATACTTAATAACGTCTCCAGTGTTTGTGTCCTACTTTATATATATTTTTTCTTTTTTTTTTCTTTTTTCGTATTTCATACCAAGATGGATTTAAATCAGCTGTTACATGGTTTATCCTCGGATTGCAATGACCTAAGGATTTTTGAGTTAAATACCTATAATAGCATTTCCACCACTTTAGATCAAACTACACATACACCTGATTGTATGGACATATTTTCCAAACTGTGTAAAAGTATGAAGTCCTTATAATCCAATGTTTGGCATTTAAGGCTTTTTAAAGCCTACATGGCCAGAAATATCAGTCCCAGGGGATTACGAGAAAAGACACAGCCCTTGGTGCATATGATTGACCAGGAATTGGAAGAACATTGGACCAAGGTACAACAGCAAACCTCACTGGGCTTTGTGGAAGCTTTGGCTTCCTATTATGACAGATGTATTGACCAGGGGTTGTATGAGATTACCTTACTCGGTGAACAGACTAAACAATTTGAGGGGCAGACCATTTACCATACATGTCTTCAGCAACTTGGTCAGGATTTATTAGCTCAGGAACATCAGTTGAAAGAAAGGAAAGTTAACAAATTTAACAGGGATCTAGGTGATTACGAGAGGGGAAGGCCCTTTGGCCCATACAAAAATGTTACATTTGCAAATTCAATGCCCAAAAAGAAAATGGCCTAGATCTGTTTTAAGAAAATCCACCTCTTCCTTTGGGAGCACATCTGCGGAGGACTACTCCTCCTTTACAGAAATTGAAGCAGCACACATACAGGTCTCAACCACACCCAAACGGACTAATAGTGATGTCCCTTTAGGGTTAGAACAAGCTGGGCAGGGAGGAAACACAAAAAGCGGTACAGATATTCCGAACATGGAAACTTTATTACACATGATGAGCAAGAAGTGGTTGATCAGAATGTACTGAGTATCTTCACAGGTTTTGACCAACAGTCAGATTGGATTGCTTAATAAAGGGTTGAATTTTGTCCCTGCTTTTTTTATACAAGAGGAAGATTTTGTTAATGATGTTTATTCTTTTGCACGGTTATTAAACCTAAAGTTATTTTTTCAGGATGATTTTAATCAGGTACATGATGATGCATTTAGATTTAAGAAATCGGCTTTTATGCCACCAATGAACACCACAGTACAAATGTTCATTAATCAGGTTCTCAAAGATCTGCATGATCAATATGGTAAGGGGATTCCAAAAACTCAAAATCTTTCTTATGAAGAACGTGAAGCCTTGCAGGATCTTAAAAATAACACAAATATTGTGGTATTGTCTGCTGATAAGGGTATAGCAGTGGTGGTAATGGATTCTGACAAATATAATATAGACGCCCAGAGACAACTAGGGGATCGATGATATTATATGCCCATGCCACTCAACCCCACACTTTTTTTCAAAAAACAAATTGATGCCTTTATCAAATTGGCGGTCAAAGAGGGGATTATTTCCATTACCACCTCTGAACAACTGACTGTACATGACCCCAGCAGACAATATCTTTATTTGTTACCAAAGATCCATAAATCATTAACTGATCCACCAGGCAGACCAATTGTTTCAGGAAGGGGATCCCTAACAGGGCCCATATCTGTTTTTCTTACAAAATATTTGAAACCTTTGTTGAAATGTTCGATCAAGAATAAAAGATACCACAGAATATTTATAGGTTCTATCTGATGTCCAAACTGAACCTGAATTGCTTCTATGTACATTGGATGTAATGGCCCTTTATACTAATTTTCCGCGTTGGGCCAGTCTTTTGGCAGTTGAATATTGGTTACAGATCTCCGAGCTATATCCTCATGGGTTCAATATTTTTTGATTGGGCTTACAGAAAAAGTTCTTACCATGAACATCTTTTACTATCAAGAGGAATTTTTCTGGCAAACATGTGGCACTGCCATGGGGGCCTCATTTGCCCCTATATACCCAGATTTATTCATGGCGTATGTAGATGAGGAATTGATTTATGATGCCCTACATAACATTTATATACCTGAACGTGACATTTGGTGTCATTATCTAGATGACTGCTGGCTCATATGGAAGGGAGATGCGGAATATCTGGAGGAATTTGTTCAATACATTAATGATAATAAATGGAGTTTACAATTTACTTGCCACCATGATCAACATCAGATAACTTTTTTAGATGTTTTAGTGACTAAGAATGTTGATGGTACATTGAAAACCCAAGTTTTTCACAAGTTCCCTCAATACAACTCCATATTACACGCCAGCAGTTTTTATCCGCCACGTTACTCGTAACATTCCCAAGTCACAATTCATTAGACCCAAACTGATTTGTTCTGATGCCCAACAGTATGAGAACTCCAGGCAGGATATGGGTTGGAGATTTAAACGTAGGGGTTATAAACCGGGGGTTATCACCATGACTTGTCACCAAGTATCATGCAGGGATAGGTCTGATTTTATGACACATCAGGATAAAATAAAACCTATCCCTTCTCAGCCCAGATTTATTACTACATATGGTCGGAACACTGACATGTTGTGAGAGGTCATTTATCAGAATTGGAACATATTACGGTCAGACCACAAACTGGGACGGGTCATTCAGAATAGATGCCATTTCGATTTCAGAAGAGGCAAGACAGTGGAGTTACATTTAAATCATTATAGACAGAGGTTGAACAAGGCTAGGTGCCAGTTTACATTGACAGGTGAGGCCATTATTGGATGTTTTCCATGCGGTCACTGTGTTCATTGTAACAGAATTAACAAAATCAAGAGTTTTAGTGCTCGGAACACAAGCAGTGTTTATGATATTAATTTTTTTGCTAATTGCTCCTTGGGTGGTATATCTTGCCACATGTTCCTGTGGGGCTTTTTATGTGGGTCAAACCTCTAAGTCGTTTAAATCTCGGGAAAGCCAACACTTAAGTGATATCAAACATAAAAGGATTACAAATGCCTTATATAAACATTCTGTAATACACTCATCTGCTACTTACAGATTTACTATTATAGACATTATCTTAGGCAAGAGGAATAACCCTATTGGTTGGCATACTATATTGGATAATAAAGAGAAGAAGTGGATAGTTAGACTGGGGGATTATTCCCACCTGGACTTAATGGATTATTATGATCAACCTACGGGATGCCTTGTTGTATATTGTGACTAGTATTTACTGTGGAATTGATGACTACTTTATTGACACTGAAGAAGGCTTTGGTTTAGCAGCTGAAATCGGTTTGTCTTGCTTTTATTCATCTTAATAAAAAGATCTCATTGATTTATCTTATCCTCGATGTGCTGGCTACATTTTTTGAAAGCATCCTAGTTTCTGCTAGGAACTGCCTTGCTCCCATTCTTGCATATATCTCCTCCAAACTTGAAAGCTTTCATAGAAGAAGCCATTCAAAAATTCTATATCATGAATTTATGCACTTTGGCACGGAGAGTACATCAGTATCACTGTAATTTATACTTACACTGCATCTATTGTATTGCATGCCTTTTGTTTATACCCATGCATGAATATGCCTGTGTTTTGGCCCAGAGATCTGTAAAACATCACATGCCACTCAGATCCTTTATAAGGCTGCCTTTCTTCCAATGAACTGAAATTTCTTGAGAATTCCTAAAGAAGATTATGCTTTGGCATATGCTAAAACTTATATAAACACAGTGCCTTCAGCAAGGAAAAAACTTCTCTCTGCTCTCTAGAAATTTATCTCAGTGCAGATATTCTTACAAAGGACTGTATGTTTTCCCATTGTACGACCATCTGCTGCCATGATTTTGTACAGATTCTGATTAGCTGTGAAATATGCTTACCCAGCAGCGAGTGCCTGCCCTGTACCAGGCATCACCATATATCTCTTTTTATTGCTTTGTACATCCTATTTATTTTATTTTATTTTACATTTGTTAACTGGGGGTGTCTGACTGAGCCGAAAAGGCCCTTTTACAACAGAGGCCTGGGGAGAAAAGCTCCACAAAGAAAAATTACAGACACATTTATTTATTTAGACATGATCAGTATACACACAAATTACAGGAGACATGTTTTTACAGTGGTATGCAACACATAAACAGTTACAGTGGAGAGAACAAACAAAAAAATATTAATTTTAAAAATAAAGGTAATTAATAGATTTGTGGTGTACAGCTGAAATTTGGAACATAGGTAGAATACATACATAGTACACAGGTACAGTACATACATTGTAGATTAGCCAGTGTTTGTGAGTAAGACTGAAAACTATTATCAAGTGCTCTAGATTTTGTATGTATGTGTTATCCGCTTTCACTAGCCTGGGGAGCAATCATGGCACTGCCAACTTTCCTTGAGATGTTGCCTGATTAGGTATTTAAAGGAGGCTTTGGATGATGTGTTTTGAATGCTTGTAGGGACAGTGTTCCATTTTTTAGCCACTGAACTACTATATAGTGCATCTCCAAAGCTATTGTAGCTGTTGGTGACTTCTAGTAGTAGTTTGCTTGATGATCTAAGAGGCCTTTTGGCTGAGTGATGTTGTACTAGGTTTTTGAGGGCAGGACACTTATTGGGGAGGTAACAGATAGAATGACAGAGGCAGAGCTGATTGTAGGTTAGGAGGTTGGGCAGTTCAAGCCAGTGTAGTTGTCTCAAAGCAGTACAGTGATGAGTTCTATATGAGCAATTTGCAGCAAAGTGGGCAATTCTGTTATAGCAGGCTTCCATTTTGCTTAGTTCAGTTTTGTTGAGATTAGTCAGAATGGGAGATGCATAGAGTAGGGTGGATAGAAGTTGGGAGTGAGCAATGGCTGATCTTGTGTTGTTGGTAAGAAATGGTTTGATACGGTAGAGCGACCCCAGTTTGGCATGTACTTTTTAAATAGTTAAGTGAGATGACTATCATGTTTTAGGTGGGAGTCTATAGTTATTCCCAATAGCTTAGCCTGGCCACCGGAGCAATTGGAGTAGCATTAGTGGAGTAGATAGTGAATTGACTGTTAGTGTTTTTGTTAGAACTGGTTATAATCATAAGTTGAGTTTTCTTTGGATTGTGGATAAGTTGGGCTTTGGTAAGGTAGTTTTCAACGTCAGAGAATGCTAGTTGAGTTGTTTGCAGGAGGGTGGGAATGTTTTGTGCAGCACAGATTAAGGTAGTGTCATCTGCATACTGAATTATAGATGCATGCTGTGTGGAGGTATGGAGGTCATTTGTGAAGACTGTGAATAGTAGTGGTCCTAAGATAGAACCCTGTGGGACTCCTATAGTTATGGGCAGCTGAGGAGAGAGAGAATTTTCCCATTTCACAGCTTGGTACCTGTCAGTTAAGTAGCTTTGGAACCAGGTAAGAGTGGAATTTGATAGATGATATTGGTTTAGTTTGTTTAGCAGGATTTGGTGTGAGACTGTGTCAAACGCTTTGGACATATCCAAAAAAAGAGTTGCCACTTGTAGGCCTTCATTTCTGAGATGGTTTACTGTGTCTGTGAAGCAGAGGAGGGCTGTAGTGGTACTATGGGCAGGTCTGGAACCATGCTGAGTAGGTGACAGGATGTTGCTGTCTAGGAGATAGTTTAGCATCTGGGTATGGATGCATTTTTCTAGGATTTTGGCCAGGGGGGAGAGTAAAGCAATGAGTCTGTAGTTATTAAGTTCAGTGGAGGTCCCGCCTTTATGTATGGGTGTAACATAGGATATTTTCCAGAGTTTGGGCACATAGTTTTCAACAACTGATCTGTTTATGAGAGTGGAGACTGGGATGGCAATAGCATCTGCTGTGAGTTTCAAGAAATAGCTGGGGAGTAGGTCAGCTGCTGTTGATGAGGTTTTTAGTTTGGAGAGCATGCTTTTGATTGAAGTGGTGGAAACTGTTTTGAGGGTAAAGCTTGTATTCGTGTTATTTGTGTTGGAGGGATAGTGAGGAAGGAACTGTCCTGTGATACTAAGGACAGAATTGAGTTCACAAAGTGGGAGTTGAATTGTGTTTCGATAGGAACTTTAGTGTCGGGGTGGTTGGTTTGGGGGTAGTCTTTTGGGTGGATTTTAGTAGCTGGTTTACATTTTTCCAAAATTTTAGCGGGTTGTGTTGGTATTTAGTTTGTAATGTTGTGTAGTAGGATTTTTTGTCCAGTCTAATGCATTTTTTTGCATGGTTGCGCAGTTCTTGGTACTTAGGCTTTGTGTTTCTTTGTTTTTTTTATAGTAAAGCCAGGCAGTGTCTGTGGACTTGAGGATTTGTTTGTTTCTTTACTGAGCCAGGGGTTTGTAGAGGTTCTAACCTTGATTTTGCGCAATGGAGCGACAGTGTCTAGGTGTTGTAGACATGTTTTGTTGAAATATGCTACAGCCTGGTCAAGTGGGAGGGTTTTTAGGGGGGTCCAGTCATAGTTACAGAGTAAAGTGCTGAGGACCTCAGGATAGAATTTTTTTGTGTTTCTAGTGGATATATAGTTAGTGGTTTTGCATATGCTTGTTCTACTACGTATAAAGTATATTATGTTGTGGTCACTTAAGGTGTCTGGGAGACTGCCTGTGTGAGGGTACAATGTGGTGTTGTTAGTTAGGACCCAGTCAAGGATGGATTCCCTTATAGATTTTTTATCACATCTAGTTGGAATTTGGACTAGCTGCTGGTAGCCGTGGAGATTTATTAGATTACTTGGTGGTTCTGATATACAGGTGGACCAATCTAAGTTGAAGTCCCCCAGAATAAGGGTTTCTTGTGAGTATGTGGAAGAACACCAGGATAAGAAGTCTTCAAGGCTAGCAGGTGTATTACCAGGTGGAATATAGATCACAATTGTGGTGATAACCTTTTTAGGGTGAAGTTGAAGTTGTGAGATAAGTATGTCCCAATTATTAGGGGAGGGGTAGGAGTTTGGTAATTGATGGACAGTTAAGTTTGACTTGTACAGTAAGGCAGTTCTACCCCCTTTACGAAGTGGTCTGTCTTGTCTAATGATATTGTAGCCAGTAGGGAGAACTTCTGAGTTAGCTATGTTTTTATTTAGCCAGGTTTCTGTTAAAGCAACTATGTCTGGGGAGTAGTGTGCTATTGTGGCCTGGAATTCAGGTATTTTATTTTTGATACTTCTAATATTAATATTTAGCATTAAAAGATGGTTGGTTTTGCTGCTGTTGTTGATTTGCCCAGGGATGAAGAAAGTGGAGATGTTATGATCTTACATTTGTGTTGGAGCAGTTTGAGTTGGACAGGATGGATTTGGGCCTGGGTTGGGAGTGGATATCCCCACTTATGGTGAGCCTGGAGTTAAAATGGTTATACAGATGTTGGAGTTTCGTGAGGAGTGTGAGAAAGTATTGTGTTTTTTTGGAGTAGCAATGAGAGCATATGTGTTTAGTCCTGAATTGGTCCGTTATGTAGTTCTTGAATAACTGTGGGCAGATATTATTATAATGTGTGGTGTCTGTATACAAGAGTGCACAATGCAGTGTTGTGTTACTAAGTTTAGGGATATTGCTAGAGTGATAACGTGTGGTGTTGTAAAGAATTATGGGAGGACAGACTAAACTTAGTTGCGTGATAGTCATGGTTATAACGTTTGAGTTGTTTCTAGGTGGGGGGTCTGAATAGGAATTATAGGGTTGCACTATATGTGGATGGGGAAGTAGTGTGGGTGATGTAAAAAATGCCTAGTGGGAATGAGAGTGATTGGGAGTATTTTGTGTGGAGCAAGTTGGTGTGGTATAATGTGATATGACTTGAGGAGCTGTGATTGGTGGAGGTGATGTGAGGGTGAGCTGTGGGTGTGGCTGTGATTACTATAAATGTAGAGGTAGTGGGGGTGGGAGGGAATAGGGGCAGGGTAGGGGAGTGGAGAAAGCCCAAGCTTTAGCGAGGGAAAACGGAACGGGGCAGAGCCAACCAAGATAAAAGAAAAAGTAAGTATTACTTTACAAATCTGAACACTTTTAAAACAAATTCCTGAGGTCTAATGGCTTACCGGCAAGCAGAATGTAATTGCTGAGGAGCACTTGTGTCCTGGTGGGAGACTAGAAATTTAAAGATGGCTCCATGCTCAGCAGGATTCTAATATAGACTTTGTATTGGGGGAGGGAGATAGCACAAGGGGTGTAAACCAGGTGGAATGCAAAGAAACCACAGAGGCAATCAGTGGAAATCAGTGAAGGCCTCAGAGGGGGGAAGTAATAATTCAAACTACCTGAAAAGTGAAGGTGAGAAGAGACAGCAAAGTTTATTAAGGTTGGGAGTGTGTCTTCACATTGACTTGCTGATTAGTAGCCAGTTTGTGCACAGATTAGAGTAGGGAGATACATTAGCAATGAAGGGGAATGTATAGAGATGCAAATAAAAAGGTGGGCCTCCAAGTGATACAAACTAAGGCAGAAAGCACTGAGAGGGCTGCTTGATGGTTAATTTAGTCACAGGGATATGAATTAAATGTATACTGTCTATTGGACAGTTAGGATTACTGTACTAGCGGGGGGGGGGGACACAAGGCTACAACAGTCAGTTTTATTAGCAAGCTGAGAACTACTAATAAATACTGCTAATGTAATAGCTTCACTCTCATAAAACATACAAGTAGAATGCCTAGGTGGACTGACCCAGCTCTTGAGGCTCAAAATGTATATCCTTGTTTAGTTTGCAGTACTGATTCCTTCTTATACTGTATGGGTGGAGTGGTAGCCGCAGACTGCAGATTTGCTTGAGTGTGCTCCTGCTCTTAAGGCTCAAAATGTATATCCTTGTTTAGTTTGCAGTACTGATTCCTTCTTATACTGTATGGGTGGAGTGGTAGCCGCAGACTGCAGATTTGCTTGAGTGTGTTCGGCAAGCAGAATATAATTGCTGAGGAGCACTTGTGTCATGGTGGGAGACTTGCTTTCTGGCTGTGGAGGTGGAAATGGTGTGTATTCCTTTTTTAATAGTCTTCTTTTTGGGTTCTTTGCATTTACTCAAGTTTTTCTGCCTGAACTTTGGCAAAAATCTTTCCCAGTTCAGAGATCGCAATTCCGGATCTTTTGCAAGTTCATGCTTGATCATAAGTGTCTGTAATGTCCACGTGTCATATAATCATCTGCCTTTGTCTACAAAGCTGATATTTTCTTCAAACGACCTTCACATAACCAACCTACTCTCAACCAGCCTTATGTTGTGACCATGTGTTCTCTGAGCTGAATGCTGTAGAAAATTATGATTCTGTGCATATTACTGGTCTCAAAACTTGCTCCTGTTTAAATGATGCATGTACCTATTTTCTTCTGTCATCTGATTTTTTTTTTGACTATCCTTTGATTATTTGTACCAGATGTACTATGCATTATGTTTTCATGACTATTCAGATAATGGCTTCTTAACCATTTGTTTGCACTAAATAAATAAACAAATACATGCGCTTTCTCTTATTTGTCATTCTGTGGATGTCTGCTACTCCTATGTACCCATGCAAAAGAGACATTTTGGAGAGATCAAGTATATAACATTTAAGCAAACAACAGTGCCTGACAATGATACATTGTTTTAGCAATTCCATACATCAAACGGGACAGTGAGGAAAAACTTGACATCATGAGAATGCATAAAAAAATTCAGAAATATTCCAACAGCTCTGTGGACCTAGGTGTTTCTAACACTGCTGACAAAATCATCTGTACTAATTTGATCTACTAATTCACCACAACAACATTTTACCGTATTGATTGCTAATTATTTTCTGCTTAATTTCTGTCTCCCTTTTCATTCGTGTGCAAGAAGCCATCTTTCCCTAATTTGCTGTAATACAGACATAGTTCTAGTAAATGTCCACCCAAGGTTTCTTCGCTATACGTGACCTAAAATTATGATTTTCTACTTTCTAGTCATGGCATTAATAGGATAGCAGGTAAAGAAAACCTTGCAATTAGCACATTTGCTAAATTATCTCCTAAATATTCATACTACAGTTGTGTCAGATAAAAAAGTAAATCATATTTTCTAAGTTGCTCAGGGTAGTAAGTTAAAGCTTTTGCTTTATGCATTGCATTTGTGATGAGTCTATAAATAGCAATGAAAAATAAACAGATAAAATCCAAAAATTGTAAAATCATTACCATGGCCTTAAAGGGTGCAAAAGCAGCATTCTCTCAGTTAATACAGTACAATAATTGTAAAGATGAATCTCTCACATTTATTTTGCAGCTGCAGCAACAATAAAGCACATCTATATTTATTGTTTTACAGAAAAACAAAACGTGTCACCAAGGCTTTACACTAACAGCTTATATAACATTTCAATAGTATGCTGAAATTTCAAACAGCACCTGCATATCTTCAAGATAAATTACTAGATCAGAGCTAGATACGTTTGTGTTGCTAAATACAAAACAGTCCATTTTTAAAATACTTGCCATTCCTATATTTTTATAGACTGCAGGTACTCACTGTTAAAATTCTAAAGAACTTGTCTTAAGCCATGGTTAGATTGCTTAGACACTGTCAGCAAATTATAAACCAGAGATGATCTCACTGTACAAATGATAACTTCAGTACTGGGGTGTCAACTGTTACATTTAACAAATAAACTGGCAGTTTTCTCTGTAAAAGGAAAACCACTGACTTAACAGGTAAGCTGCAGTTAAAGCTGAAATAAAGCTGAAGGAAGTATTTATTAATAAACAGTATCCACGAGGTAAGTTTATGAACTTCAACAACACTGTAATGAAAACCATGCAATGGTTCAATTAAATGTTTATCTACATTTTTGTGAATATCGGGTATGTCACCAAATATTAAGTAGGTTACCAATGCTATTCAGGACAACCTATTTATTTTATTCAATTGTCATTCATTAGCCAAGTAGATGCTATGGTTTGTATACCTTTTCCATCCATGATCTGAGACAGAAGAGTAAACGTAAATGGAACATATACAGACACTTTAGTGTAGCCAGTCCATTAGTAATTTATTGGGATAGGAAGGAAGCTGGAATACCCAGAGAAAACCTATGCAGACAGGGTAAGAATATATAAACTCCATGCAGACATTAAACTCTAGTCTGAATCCTGGAGCTGTAAGGCACAGATTTTCCCATGAACCAGTATGCTGCCCTAAATTTCAAGCGTTTTTTTCTACGGTGTTTAAAATCTGTAGGTCCATTTTTAAAAAATCAGAGCAAATCACTGCCAACTACAGTCTCTTATAAATTTTTATCTGACAATGCATATTATTTTGAAAAAAAAATACCATTCACTTGACTATACAATTTACCCCATGCTCAATAATTATATATTACCCCTAGTGAGAATAACCAGGATCATACCATAAACAATTTGAGGGGAACCATGTATGGGATAAAGCATTTAGGAGCTGCATCTCTCCACTAGTAGTACAGGGTGCAGTCTTGGGGTAAATATTCTGTCTCCCATTGGTAGATCTAAGTTGCTCATGAAAATGGACAGGGATGATCTATTTATGTGGATGTGGAGTCTGTTCCATAGCAGTAGTATCCTATGCAAAATATACCTATCCCTCCAAACCATTCTGTTGATGTTGTGGAAGAGGTTTAGATCCCTAGACTGAGTATTTCTGATGACATTTGACTTGCCATTTGGCTCGCCCTCTTGCACCACCTTAGTAATGAGTGCTAACCCTAACCCTAATTTTGCCCTTTCCCTCAACCCTAACCCTACACCTTACCTTCATAAAACTCTTCCCATAACACTGCTTCTACACAAGACACACTCAGACACACCAACATTCATGAACACACACAAACAACACTATATCTATCCCTTATCTTAACCCTGACCCTAACCCTAAAATACACAAACTTCAAACAGACATACAACATGTATCCTTCACTCTTCCCTCACCCTAACCCTAACTCACATACAAAAACAAACACTCTCATCCCTCCAACCCCACTTACCTGTTCTGACATTACACACCATCGACATTTCTACCATTTGGTTATCTGTACCATCTATATTAAACCACACACCCTGCATCTGTCAAAGAAAATCATTTGGCAAAATGCAGGGGAGCCATACATATATATAATTACCATGCACCAGCGTACAACAAGTCTCTGATATGAAAATAAGCTTTCTGTGTAAAAAATCAGAGATGTTTTTAATTTACCAAATAATTTTTTTTTTATTACAGAAAGTAACATTTGTGCTGTGTTGCAAGTTTTTCTTCTAATGCAACCAGACGACTGTGACAGTATTTATAATATACAAGAAATACTACTTGAAATACATATAAGAATGTGTTTTACACAGCATTTATCAAGCCAAGGTAAAGAAGATGACAGAACCACACATCTGCAATAGTGAAGAATATCTCTACTACAACTGTGATGACAGTTTTTCAGGAAATATTAAAACATATTATTTTTCTTGTGCTGTGGTAGCGTTGTTGCCTCACAGTAAGACGCTGTCCGGTTCGATTCTCAGCTAGAGCGTCTTCTGCGTGGAGACATGCATGAATGGGCGTACCTTCGTTGAAGGTTGTGCGTCAGGGCTGGTAACTCGGCACGTAAAAATCAACTACCAATCATTAGCGGGGTACCCCTAATCGGGAAAAGCCGAAAGATGCAACAACTAGAGGTTACCATGAACCATATTGCAAACACTGCTCCATCATGCAAATTTATACATTTTATGGTGCAAAAAGGTATTCACTGTACCCCAGAAAACCCAATTTTTAGAAGATATGACAAGAGGGGAATAAGGACAGAGAACAGTAGCAACGAAAAAAATAAAAACAATTCCAGTGACAAGTATAATCAAAATTGTATGAGATATTTAGGAAGCGTTATAACTCACAGGTAGTGTTAGTTACCACGGACCTGGGTAAACTCACATCGATACCACATTTAAGAAGTGTTATATCTCACAGGTAATGTTAGTTACCACGGACCTGGGTAAACTCACATCGATACCACATTTAAGAAGTGTTATATCTCACAGGTGGTGTTAGTTACCATGGACCTGGGTAAACTCACATCGATACCACATTTAAGAAGTGTTATATCTCACAGGTAATGTTAGTTACCATGAACCTGGGTAAACTCACATCGATACCACATTTAAGAAGTGTTATATCTCACAGGTAGTGTTAGTTACCACGGACCTCGGTAAACTCACATCGATACCACATTTAAGAAGTGTTATATCTCACAGGTAATGTTAGTTACCACAGACCTGGGTAAACTCACATCGATACCACATTTAAGAAGTGTTATATCTCACAGGTAATGTTAGTTACCACAAACCTGGGTAAACTCACATCGATACCACATTTAAGAAGTGTTATATCTCACAGGTAGTGTTAGTTACCACGGACCTGGGTAAACTCACATCAATACCACAAAAATCTGATAACATTTATGTGGGAAATATATGAGCTCAAACATAAGCCAACAAATGACTTATGTGACAGGGCCCAAATGAAGGATGAAGAAATCAGACACTAACAGGTAAGAACTCATATATCCAGTGCACTTTATCATGATTGTCATCATATTTCAGGAACTGCACTTTTTTTTCATAATTGCAGGTAGTTACATTGGGAAGACAAGATCCCGGCTATATATTTTATAAAATTCCTAGATTCCAGCTACATATTTTACAAATTCTTAATGGCAGAAAAAAAAAAAATCACGTAAGAGTCTCACATAGTATGACACAGGGAAGGGATAAAGACAGTAGCTAGAAAGAAAAGGGAAGATGTATTCATGCTGAACATTGTCCAGCTGACAACGGGTCAACAGCTCTACTGCTGAAAGATGCTTTCAGCAAACAGATGGTAAAGCCGTTTCTCCACTGTTATCCTACCACAAAGTAGGTACATACAAGTTAGTGGTGTGAGGGGGAGAGACATGCTTACCCCTTGCAAAAAGCTTAAAGACATGTATTTATTTTTATTTATTTTACATTTGTTTACTGGGAAAGTCTAAATGGATGCAGGTCCTTTTTCAGTGGACGCCCAGGGAGAAAAACTCCACTTTTATTTAATAAATCATAGAATAATGTACAATAATAATTTGACACAATACAGAAATAATTCAAAAGAGTAGTAAGTAATATAAAGATAATGCAATAGAGTACAATGTCATACACAAGAGAGACAAAGATCGTAATTACATAAAGAGGTAGTTTGTGACCAACATGTCATGCATTAGATTACATATACTGGAAATAAGTGTGAGGTTATAGTAATTCAATACTAAATTGATCTGTGATGTAAGCAAGCAGTTGGAGATATGAGAGTATGTAAAACACAGATGGAGATAGAGAGAATACATAAATCATTGTACAGGAGAGATAGTTGTGCTCAAGTATAATAAGGTAGCCAGTTCCCAGTTCTAGAGGCATGGTGAAGACATCCGTGAGTATTAGCTAATGAGGAAGGGAAATTGAGCTATTATGGAGGGTTACAGGGACAGAGCCAGGAATTTGAAAGATGTGCTTTTAGTAGTGTTTTGAATTGTGGGAAAGAGCAGTTGGAAATTATAGAGCTTGGGAGTTTATTCCATAATTTGGAAATGTAGTGTGAAAATAGTGATTCACTGGCTGAGTTGTTTGCTTTGGAGAGATGTGGGAGGGATTCGTTGAAAGAGCAGAGATATCCAGTGGAGTTGTATGACTGTAAGAGGTTATGGAGAACAGGAGTTTTAACTGGCTGATGGAGAATTTTGTGAGCAAAGGTAAGTTGATTAAAGTGCAGTAGTTGCAAAAGTTCCAGCCAATTTAGTTGTTTAAGTGATGTACAGTGATGAAGCCGGCCACGGTGGTGTAGCGGTTAGTGTTGCTGCCTCACAGCAAGAGGTTCTCCGGTTCGATTCTTGGCTGGAGTGCCTTCTGTGTGGAGTCTGCATGTCCTCCCTGTGGTAGCGTGGGTTTCCTCCGGGTGCTCCAGTTTCCTCCCACATCCCAAAGACATGCAGTAGGTGGATTGAACACTCTAAATTGTCCCTGAGTGTGTGCATGTGTATGTGCCTTCTGTGGAAGGTTGAGTGCCGGGCTGGCAACTCGACACCGTAAAACTCCACTGCCAATCATGGGCGGACAGATGATCTGCTGTGATGACCCCTAACTGGGAAAAAGCTGAAAGAAGAAGTGATGTACAGTGATGGGCTCTATATGAAGCATTAGTAGCAAATTTGGCTATCTTATTGTAGCAAGATTCAAGTTTGGCAAGGTCAGTTTTACGGAGGTTGGTAAGTACTTGGAAAGCATATAAGAGAGTAGATAGGAGGTGTGTTCGGGCAATAGTGGATTTAATATTACTGATTACGAATTTATTGTTCCTATACAGGAGATCAAGTTTCTTGTGGACATTTTTAATGGTTTGGGCAATATGTATATCAAACCTCAGATTGCTGTCTATTTTAACACCTAGCAGTTTTGAGTGGATTGAGGGGGTAATGATAGTTTTGTTTTTGGATAAGATGCTGAAAGGTGGAGAGGGGTTTTGTCTTGGGTGTAGATGGGTTTGCCTGGATGGAAGAGGAGAAGTTTTGTTTTGTTTGGGTTAAGGATGAGGTGGGAGTTAGTGAGCCAATTTTTCAGCCAATAGGAAAGATTCCTGGGTGTATTTGTGGAGTGTTTAAAGACAGGAGGTTGTAGAGTTGAATCGACAGCATATTGGACTATGATGGTGTGAAGTGTGGAGGTATGGAGTTGATTGGTAAAGACAGAGAAAAGCAGGGGCCCCAGAATGGAACCTTGGGGAACTCCTATGGTAACTGAAGGAAGGGAGGATAATTGTTGCTGCCATAGAACGGCTTGTTGATGTCCTGAAAGGTAATTCTGGAACCAGGTGATGGATGAGGTACAGAGGTTTAGGAAGGAGAGGATGTTGATTAATTTTGGGTGGTTAACCATATCGAAGGCCTTGGATAGGTCTAGGAAAATGGCAGACATATATTGCCCATTATTCCTATAATGGTTGACTGTGTTAGTAAAGGACATCAGGGCTGTGGTGGTGCTATGAGAGTGGCAAGAGCCATGCTGTGTATCTGTTTGCAATTTTTCTTTGTGAAGGTCATCCATGAGTTGAGTATGGATGACTCTTTTGAGAATTTTAGACAGGGGGGATAAGATGGCAATGGGGCGATAGTTAGTTAACTCAGTGGAGTTACCACCTTTGTGTAGTGGTATAATGTGAGAAATTTTCCAAATAGTGGGGATCAGGCTCTCAATGACTGATATATTTATGAGAATGGCTACTGGGTGGGATATTCCTTCTGCTGCAATTTGAAGGAATTCAGCAGGGAGGTTATCTGCTGCTAGGGTAGTTGGTTTAAGCCTTTTGAGTAGTTTTTTCATTGTGTTTACAGAGACTGATTGGAATGAAACAAGGTTGGTGGAGGTTTGAGAGTGGGTGGTACTTTGGTTTGTGACAGGAGTGGTGTTATTGGTAGAGGACTGAGAGCTTGCAAGGGATTGGATTGACTCTGTAAAGTAGGTATTAAACTGTTAATTGAAAGTGGTTTTTGGTGATTTTTCTGTTTTGTCTGTCTGACAAACGTGATTGATAAATAATCATGAATCCAAAGAAAAACACTGATGCTTCAAACAGACTTCCACTGGGGTGTATGTGATTCATACACAGGTTAATTGACAGTGGGCTTACATAGCTAGCTGTTCAATTCCAGCCAAGGGTAACACTCTAGGAGGTATTGCCATTACATAAAAAAAAAATCCAGCCAAGGAATCATAGAACAGACAGTTCAAAATATTATTTTAATAAAATGATGTAGTCATGATGAACCTAAACAAAAGATATCTGCCATTTAAATTACTATAATGTGATGTGAAAAACTGTTGTAAGTAGGCGCAAAAAACAATAAATACTTCACATAACATGACAGGGATATTTGAAAGGAACAAATCAACATGTAATATATGCTAAGGCAGTTTTATGGGGGAATTATGCAGCAGGACAACAAGCAGGAGCAAAATTAGCTCATACAAAAGGCTGACTTTCTGACTAAAGAAGTTCTTACTTAATTGTACAGAACAACGAGGACTAATGATGAAGAATTTGACAAGCATTTACAGTCATTTATTTTATCACCTGAGCTAGAGTCACAGATGCTTGAGCATGCTGTCTAGAGTTATTTGCTTCTGTTTCATGCTAATTAGAGTGAAACTAACAAAAAATCATATTATGGTGAGTTTTGGATGGTCTGCAATATGGTGCATCTTGAAGAAAGAGTGATGCAGTTTTTTTTCATTACCTGTCAGTGATCTCTTTCTCCAAGGTATGTGGCCTCAAAGAAAGAATAAATAAAATAAAATAAAGAAATTACGGAGATGACACCTCCTCCCACATGGGAGATGCAGGATATTTGTGTTTAGTTTTCATATTAGTTCTAAAGATATCTAGCTTATGTATTATCCAGTGTGTATACACAAGCTGATATATATGAGCTGGGGTATAATTCATGTATTCAACTGTTCATCTGCTTGAATGATGTAAAGATTGGCAAAAGATATTGAAATTGTACAGACCGCAAATTATCAATCTTCATGTATGAGATTAGGTTATTAAGGGGATTGGAAATTTACTCTTTTCCCCACTATAGTGCAATTTCAGAGTTGGTATATATACAGGGGTGGACTGCGACAAGAATTAGACTCTGACACCATCAGAACCACCGATCCATTTTCACTAACCATCTACTGTCTGGTTGACCCTGCCAGTCTACAGGCCCAGATGTCAGAAAGATAATTTATATAGGAGAATGCACTCAGATTTAACAAGTATCTGATCGACCCTGCCAGAAATAATTAAAAACAGAAATTATCTGGTCGACCCTGCCAGAAAAAAATAAATAAATACAGAAAATATCTGGTTGACCCCTCCAGGAATAAAAATTGAAGAAAGTATCTGGTTGGCCCTGCCAGGAAAAAAAAATACAGAAATTACCTGGTTGAACTTGCCAGGAAAAAAATGTAGAAATTATCTGATTGACTCTGCTAGGAAAAAAAAATTAAGAACTTAACCTTAAAGTTTAAACACTAATCCTTTCAGGTTGCTGATTTTCTCTTCTTTGGTTGTTCATTGCTCATGTCTCCACTCTCTCGCTCTCTCCCTTGCATCTAAAGCACGGGAAAAGAATGTGAGAGTAACAGGACTAATCAGCAGCCGTATCATGCACATACTCAGATTATTTGACAGGCTGCCGACTTCATAGTCCAGTCAGCATCCTATTTCCTGGGTTTAAAACCGCAATGATGTCTGGTCATCGTCATTGATGCCTGCGATCTTTCCAATCCAAACTGTTTCTAAAACAGTCCAAAGACAAAAAAAAAATAGATTTTTTTAAGTATATAATTTTGAAGAGTACCAGCCCTTCTGACATTCACCAGATTTATTTTTTGATGTGTGTTTAACTATGTTTATTTCATACACATTTGTTCGAGTGCTTTGTACTTGTTTGTTTTTGCAAGGAGACAATATAGACCAAGACTTGTTAGCTATGTAAAGACCTTTTTGTAATATAATGTGTAAGGATGGGGGAAATGGCAGAGGTAGGGTGTTAGCACACATGATTAAAATAGTGCTGGAAGGTGAAGCTATGTAACATTTCATTTGTAAACACAAAAAAAAGGAAAAGCGCACCAGGGTAACCGCACTTTATTATCTCCAAAGAGAGCCACAAATAATCCAACCAGATATAAACGCTTTTACAACAAAAAATGCGTTTTCGTCCACTAGACAGTGAGACTTCATCAGACAATTAGATAAAACTTAATAGGTCTTTATATAATAAAATTTAAAATCAGCTGACCATTAAAAACTTTTGCATTCTGGCTGAGCCAATAAAATTAATGGGGCACATTAAAGAGAAAAGATCTAAGTAAAGTGAATGAATATTAAAACATTTCAAGTTTAAAAATTGATTTTTAAAAACACAATTCATCATGTAATTCTGGAATGAATTAGTAGCTTGGTGGTTTAGACACATAATAAATAAATGAAGTGTACTGAAAGGTTACAAAGAATAGATAAACTAAGATGTATGTACTTAGATAGTGTTGTTTTGATTAGGGACTGTGTTTGATACAAAGGCACCACCTGCTGTTCTTTTTGAGTTATTACATGTGTAGTTTATATTTTACCTGCTCTAAGTTTGAGTACAGGGGATAGGGAAATACTTTCATTTAGGCCAGGCTGCTTAGTGGCTTCTAGTAAAATTTGCCACCATAGTTCTTTGAACTCAAGCCATTCTTCCCAAGGGCCACCTCTCGTTTCCTTGTTCACCTGCTCCAATACAAAAAAGGAAAATTTGTAATCTTTACAAACTTTGGTGTGTTTGTATAAGGCATTTGTTTCTTTTTTCTTGAGTATTTCATACACATGTTCATATATTCTTCTTTTCAGAATCCTTTCTGTTTTTCCAACGTAGAATGAATTACAGTTGGAGCATGAAGCCATATATACTACACCCTGGGATTCACAATTGTGTTGTCCTGTACTGTGTATATGAATGCCTCTAGCTTCTAGGAATATCTCTTTTTTGTTAGAGATATATTGGCACTGTTTGCAGCGTCCACATTTGTAAGTGCCATTGTTGATGTTTGTAATACCTGTCTTCTTGTTAGTATCATAACTTTTGCTGTTTTCTAACAATTTTTTGATGCTGTGTGCATTCTTATAGACTGTTTTTGGAATCCTTTCCTTTATATTTGGAATATCCGAATAGGTAGTAAATTTGTCCCATTCTGTTTGGAATATTCTTCTTACTTTAGAATTGAATAGATTGAATTCAAGAACTAGGGCTGATTGGTATTCAGATTCTTCCTCCTTGTTGTTCTTGTGAGTAGTAGAATGGTTCCCAAGAATGTCAATTGTTGAAGTAGAATTTGTGATGTTGGTCATACTACCCTTTATAGGTTTAAATGTTGTTGATCTGTTTTCCACAACCTCTTTTCTTATGTTCTTAATGAAGTCAGGTGGGTATCCTCTTGCGCAAAACATGCCTTCCAAGGTATTACATTCAAAGAGAAAATCTTCATCTCTGCTAGTCATGCGACACCCTCTGACAAATTGTCCCTTGACAATGTTCCTTTTGCAATGTGGAGGGTGTGCGCTGTTGAAGTGTAAAAAAGAGTTGCAAAAGGTGCTTTTCCTGAAGACTTTGGTTTCCAGGTCTCTATTGTTTTCATTCTTGTACACTTCAATGTCCAAGTATTGTAACCTATCGGTTGATATCGAGTGTGTAAACCTCAGGAAGTTGGTCGTGTTGTTGATGTACTCAAGAAATTCATTTAATTTCTCATAGCCTCCTGTCCAAAAAATTACAATGTCGTCCAGGTAGCGTCTGTATAGAGACCAGTGTCTTTGGTATTCAGATTTCAAGATAAAGTTGGACTCCCATCCTGCCAGTACAATGTTGGCGTAGGTGGGTGCGCATGCCGCACCCATTGCTACCCCTTTGAGTTGTTGGTAGTATTCTCCATTAAATGTAATGAAATTGTACTTTAGTACTGTGTCTGTGAGTTCTACTATGGCTACTTTTTCTGCATGTGTAAGAATCTTGTCCAAAAAAATCATTTCTTCAAAAATTCTCATCCCCTCTTGGTGTGGAATGCAGGTAAAGAGGTCAACCACATCAATGGTGACGAAAATAAGGTTCTCCGTCAAAAGGTCCTTTTTGATGTTTCTTAATAGATCCCATGAATCTTTTAAGATATGTTTGTTGTTGTTACAGATATGTTTTGTCTTGAGATCCACATAGTTAGCCATGGGAAGTGTTTTGGAATTGTCAGCTGACACTATAGGTCTTAGTGGGGGGTCATAGACATTTTTATGCACCTTTGGGATGCCGAAAATAATTGGAATCTTGGGTTTCGGTACATACAAAAAATTGTACAGTTTGCTGTCTATAGTTCCTTCCATCATCATGTTGTCCAAGACCATATCAATTCTTTGATATGCCACATGCACCTCATTGATGGATATGCTTCTGTATTTGCTTTCCTCCCTAAGGATGCTGTTCATTTTACTTTCGTAGATGATGTGGTCCATGATGACAGCTCCTCCTCCCTTGTCTGGCTTCATAATTCTTATTTGGGTGTTGTTTCTTAGGTCGTTCAAAGTTTCTAGTTCTTTTTCTGTGAGGTTGTGCTGTTTGTTGTAAAGTTTGAACTCCTTTCTAATTTCGTTTTCCAGAACTATGTCCAGATTTTTGATTTGAGGATGGAGTGGGGGGTTATATGTGCTCTTCCTAGTTAAGGTAGGATGATGGTATCCAGGGTTCAAAGTTGAAGGGGGGAGTATGGCTTGTAAATTGACCTTCCTGAGAAACAGCTACATGTCTATAATGGTCTGTACCAGATCCCCTCGGGTGCTGGGAATATATTTGAACCCTTTACTAAGTAGATCAAAATGTGCTCTGTTAATAGTAATGTTACTGAAGTTGTATATAGAGAAGTTCTTGAGGGAATGAGTGGTGCCTGTTTGTAAAATCTCATCTTCTTTATCTGTAACAGGAGAGTCAAGACAAGCTGGTATGGGGGTGTTGGTGGGGGTGTGGGTGTGGGTAGTATTAATTAATACCTCCCTCTCCCCCTTCTCCCTCCCCCCCTCCGAAAATTCTGGAAACCCTGTCGGTTTCTGTTCTGATAGTGTTGTGAATCATCATCCACCAAAGGTGGAAAGTCAGTGTCATAATTGCCCCTAACTTGTTCCTCCCTCCAAGTGTCCGTTTGGTAGTTATTTCCTCTCATTTTACCCAACCTAGTTCTTGAATTGTGTTCATTTTTCTTGGAGGGTGGTTGTGGGTAGCTAACATTGTTCTCATAGTCCTCAATATCCCTTTTGAGTTTGTTTATTTTTCTTTCTTCTAACATTTTGCATTTTATGTCAATGTCAGGACTTATACTGTAATATTTGTCCCTTTCTTGTTTAATCTCAAAAAACAAGTCATGTTTAATAAAATTATCTAACAGTAAAATTTCTTCTTCTAATACCTCCAACATCTTGTTGTTCTCTTTAATGATAAGCCCAAGAATTTCTAGCCCACATTTATTGAAAATATCAATTAGTTCCTTGTGAAACACAGTACCGGGTTCTACATTGTTGGGGTACTTCCATACCCTGAGCCCTTTTGGTACAATTTTGCATTTGATGCATTCTGTTAAATAACAGTTTTCAATCCCCAGTGTTTTATACTTATGCATGAGTTTAGACAGTTTTTCTATTTTTAAACAATAAGAATCACCATCCTGTGGTGACTCGTCCTCTTTAGAATCAAAATTAAACATTTCATTTGTCTTACAAGCCAGCACCCCCACAACATATACACACACACACATACACACACACACACACACACACACACACACACACACACACACACACACACACACACACACACACACACACACTCCATTCATTCTTCTTTTCACAATCATTTCTAGTACTGCTTAGGGAAACCCATGTGGCCAATAAATCAAATCATTCTATCTTCCTGCCAGCCCCTCCCCAGCTCTAAAATTACATTTGCAGATGCTTCCTTCTCTTTCGCAATACTGTGGTGAATGAGATCTCCAAAATTTCCAAAAAAAACCAGTGTAACCCTGAACACAGCAATTTGTTTTAAACATTTCAAGTACAGAAACAGTACCTTTCTTTTCTTAACAAAATAGAATCCATTTCTTCTTTATTTTAAATCACTATGATGATGTGAGGTATTGCCAGCTATGCTATGAGAAGTAAAGCAGTAGATGGGTAACATATTCCAGCATAGCTAGCTGGAGTTTTTTAAAGAATTATATGTCATTTGTATATCAAACTGATTTGTACAGATGCTTGTGTTGAAAATGTATTTGTCAAGTTCCTTGTGTTAAAAATGTACCAACAGTGAGTCATGCTGGACAGAAAAGAAATGCACGTGTGTCAGACTGTACTGTCATTTTTTAAATTAATATATTGTAACAGAGCACAATGGAAGAAAATAGGTTAATCTCAGTCCAGCTAACTTTGAAAAATAGTCTGAAATTAAATCTCCTGGTTTAGGCCATAAAGATTGTAGCTCATGGTTCTGACTGCAGCCAGAGACAAAATGACTGTAAAAGCCAAGACTAGGAATCCTACTGTATTGTCCTTAGGGTTAAACTAACTGCTACCCTGGAAGGGTATACGTTTTTGAAATTGTTTTACAGCTTCCAGATGCTGTAACACATCTTATCAAAGCTCTATATGTGTGTATTATGACACACATGTGCTAGATTCTGGGCCAGCTTCTAGTAAAGGGGGAAGTGTGGGAACCAGAGTCCGATCACCAGATGTGATGTCATTCTATAGCCAGCACTGAAATTATATTTAGATATTAGTGAGAGATGCCACTTAGCTCACAGCAGTCTGATTCTGAAACCTGACAAAGAAAGATCACTCATCCACTTCATCTTGCCTTGCTTTATTAAGTAGGAAACAGTAATTCTTTAGCTCTGTCAGGAAAATATAGTAAGATTAGTTAAGTATTGTTTTTCTGTATCTGTGTGAATCTTTCCATCTGTGTTATTTTTAATATTTCCTGTGATTGAAACTCCGGTGTTTATTGTAAATAGATATTTAGTGTTTTTATGTTATTTTATTCTGTATTATTAAATATATTTAAACTTTTCATTGTGGCTGGTCTTTTAGAGAATATTTTAACCTTTGAGAGTAATTATATTTCTTTGGTGACACTGTGCCTGCTTCTGAAAGCCTTGCTGCATCATTCAAACACTACCATTTGTATTAGTATTAATTTTACAAAGTATAATTGGATATCCTGGTAAGATCCTTAGAGTAGCTGGCTTAGGAGTGTTCTGGTGGCAGTATCTACCTTATAGTCTGGGCAGAGGGGCATAGCTGGTAAATCTGTGCCAACCTTTCCCAGGTGTGTGTATTGTATTGAAGTCGACCCATATCAATATATATATATATATATATATATATATATATATATATATATATATACACACACACACACACACACACACACATTCTTACATATATATATATATATATATATATATATATATATATATATATATATCCATCCCCTTCAGTAAATCGAAGTTTTAAAAGTTCGAAGATTATATGGCCGAGACCATATGATCGAACTTGTAAAAGTTTGATCGGACTGAATGGAGATGCACATACAGTGCAGAATGGAAAGATTGCCCTTTTCCACAATGTAGTGCAATCTCAGATTTGTTATATTTAAGTAGAGAGGGTGTGGTGGGCACAACCCCCACATGGGGGGGTACAGGGGGCGTAGCTACAGATGTCTAGTTTTGTTTTTTTATCTTTTTTCTTCAGTGTTCGAACTTTTCCAAGTTCAATCATATGGTCTCGGCCATATGAGCTTCAAACTTGTAAACGTTCAATCTACTGAAGTAGATCCATAGATATATATATATATATATATATATATATATATATATATATATATATATATATATACATATAAATATATATGTGTTTGTGTGTGTATTGTAATATATGGTTACCACATGTTATTCAAAGGAGCATTTAGTCATTTCATTTTTTTACTGAAAAAATAGTGGTTCAGTTGGTTGAATTTCTTTATAGTTGAGTTGCTATCACCTATAATGTAATTCAGTGTTGCTTTTTTGTTGGTTTGTGTGACTGTGGAGTTATTGTATATAAGTCCTAGGGGTGTGAAGGATCAGTTCTCATCCTGGGTGTGTCAAAGGATGTGGAGGGCTGAGTCTCTCACATAAAAGTACATTTTCAATGTTAGACTTTTGTTTGTTTGTTTTATTTAGTTGCATTTTTAGTTTTAAGTAGAATGATGCTCATAAGTGTATCATTTATACATACGATCATTACTTTAGAGTAGTCTTGTGTTTAATTTAGTATTTTTTGCTATTTTGGCTTTAGTCGAGGGATGTTCAGAAGTGTAAATGTATTATTTACATTTACAATCATTTTGTTTCAATTATTTTTTGTAATCCGTAAATTGTACAATGTCTTGTGTTTTATACAATTTCATTGACAATGAATAGTAATTGTTTGTTTGTGTCTTTCGGCTTTTCCCCATTAGGGGTCACCACAGCGGAACTCCGGTCCGCTAATGATTGGTAGTGGATTTTTACGTACCAGGTTACTAGCCCTGACGCACAACCTTCAACGAAGGCATGCCCCATTCACATATGCCTCCAAACAGAAGACTCTCTAGCTGAGAATTGAACGGGACAACATTCATTGACAATGAATAGTAATATACTCATATATATTGGAGTTAGTTTATTGAGGATTATTTTTCAGTTATGGAAAATCATTGGTTAAACCTCATTAACTATGATGCTGCCACAGGTTTAATTCAAGAACCCAAGTTCCAGGTGTTCAAAGACCACTTCTCTCAGACAGGGGCTCGAGCATCTTGCAGGTTATGCTTTCTACCACTAGTGCTCAAACTCATATAATAAGTCTGGGAGACTTGCAGAAAGAGTGGAGCCGCCACACCTTGCCTAAACACATTATTCATGTTTGGACAATGTAAGTGCAACAGCTGTGGGTAAGGAGCAAGAGGCAATCAGAGTGCAGCTTAGTTTTTTCAGATAGGGATTGTGAGGGACATTTTATGGTTAGGGTCCAGGACGTGAGGTTAGGGTTTGGAAGGGGTGGGGAAGTTTTAGATTTAGGGAGTAGTAAGGGAGTTTAAGGTTAAGGAGGGGAAGTGGTGAGTTTAGTTTTAAGGAGGAAGCATTAACTTTTAGGTTTATGAAAAAATGGGGACTTTAAGTTTAAGGAAGGGGAGTACTGTTTTAGATTTGTCTATAAACTTTGCGTGGATTTGTAGAGTGTGCTATCCTAAGTATCCATCTGCAGACTGTGATTCATAGGAAGTCACCTAACCAGAGCAGCACTCTCAGGGTGCACTTAAAAAAGCCTGGTTAACAAAGAAGTTACAAAAAGTTATTTTAGACTTGACAGCAATCCTGATAACATATGTAAAACATCTCCGAACTTTCAGTTTCAATTTACTAATTCTATAATTTAAGGGAGAATGGATAAGTGGTTGATAATAACTGCTTCATTAGCAGTTATCCTTAATGATCCCAGGTAACCTAAATTTAAGAGAAAAATGCATAAGTTAAAATATCAGCTGTGGACCAAGCTGTTATTAGAAAACAACTAGTCATTCTTCAATACAGTCTGTGAAATTTGAAAACATAATATCAAACCACAAAAGTGCTGCCCTTTTCGATGATTTAGTTACAGCCAATATGCATGCCACCCCTGGATGTGATTGCTTTGTTCCTTGTTGAAAGTCATTCCCGCTGTAGAGTAGACTTTGTAATTTGTTTGATTTTTAAGCTTAATAAATGACACTTACAGAGGTAGCTGCTGTTAGAAGTGTTGTATTTTTATGTATGCAATAATGCCCACCAGGGTGTGTATTACAGGGACGTAATGCACCACCTGATGGTGGTGGGGTATTCTCATGCTCAACATCACAGGTGGGGACCCTCTTCACCACTGTATGATCGGTTATTTCCCTGTAATGTCCACCCTGTTGGGCATCATTGTGCTTAGGTAATTGACTGTTTCATTGATTTGTATTTTTTATATTTTTGATGTAAAATATAGTTTCCTTACCTAATGTTTCAAAATTGCTGCAACATATGTAGATGGTGTTGCAGGAAGTATTTTACATCCAAAATATTAGTCATGTAAGTATTTAATGTCTTCACACACACACACACACACACACACACACACACACACACACACACTGAAGATTGAACACTCGTTAGAGTTTCATACTTTTTAGTTTTTAGAAGATGTATGTTGAGGGAAAACCTCTTGTTCTATTTACTCCTTTAAGTGAATTGGGGTTATATTTAAAAACTCCCCCATTACTGTTGGCTTTGTCAAGAATTATCCAGCAAAGAAGTTAAGAGATTTGTTTTCTGTTTCTCTCTGTCTCTTTCTTTCTTTCACATACATAAAGACATGCAAAAAATACAAAAACACAGAGACACGCATATACACATGCAAAAAGAGGAAAAGTCCACCTTTTTAAAGGAAAAGTCCACCCTAGAACTAAAAAATATGTTTTTTCAGTCTATCTTTGTTTCCAGACATATTTTAACACCTAAAATGACTCTAAGTGCTTTATTTGTAATTGAAGCCTGTTTACCACAACATGGGGCTTGCTATATCAACGTGATCTTCTTCAAGCCTTTCTCTTTCCCATAAAGCATTTCTAGTCTTCTTTTTATGACTCATGCCTATCATAAGGAAGTAACTGTGAATCCCTATGCCATTGACATATAATGGGAAATCTGTGACTCACTGTCAGTTTGTATTCCTTCTGTGTTAGGCCTGCTTCTTTTCTGTTGCTAATCACCCTCATTTATATTTAGCTCATAGCTTGCTTTACAGTATAATTTGAAGTTATCCACCAGCAGCCAGAGTTGTAGCTAAACTGGATGCCTTTGTTCTAAGTGTTCTTTTGTAGTCCAACATGAATTGACAGTCTCCACCTCCTACACTACTGCAGAGGTGTGAAAACTGTCACGGCAACTGACAGCTCAGAGTTGAAAGGAAGGGAGTGCCATTTCAAATGTCTTCCCCTCTGCCTGCAGAATCATTTAGTTCTTTAATTTGTTTGGCAGCAGCAGAAAGATTCATGTAAACAATTTCAAATTAATTTTCGTAAACCAGTTTCAGATAATTTTTTATTATTTCATTGTCTTGATTTTTTTAGTTCCCCCGAGTTCCACACGACATTATTATGTTAACTTATTTTTGCTTTCCAATCTCTTTGAAGAACACCAGTCTAGTGACATGCTGTTTCTGTAATTTCGTGACATTTGCATCATCTCCACATATTTTAAAGGACTGCAAAACAGTAGATTGCAAACCTGTGTCTATGATGCTGGCACAGTAAAAGAATGTACTGAAAACTCACTGTGTTCTATACTCCATGCAGTGATTTTTTTTTTTCGGGGGGGGGGGGGGTTAATAATTATGTTGTGCATGTATGTATCACGTGTCAACACCATTTTATTCAGTTCTTGCCCCAGATGTCAGGTGCCCCCCAAATGGGGAGCAAAAAATATATATATAAATAAATAGTAAATATATAAATGCACTTTTAAAAAACATAAACTTTACCTTCAACTAAAAGCAAATACACCACAGAGGCTTTTGAGTATAGTGAAGGAAAGAAAAGGTATAGAAAAGGGGGATGGCGGGTGGGTAACCCGGACTGCAACAGTGAATACACTCGAACATCTACATTTATGGTAAGTGTACACAACTGTACTATGTTCTTCGTGTTTCACTGTTACAGTCATTACATTTGGGTAGAATCCCAAAGCTATGGATGGGACGATGGAACTATACAGCATTAGGAGCAGCTATAAGACCCTGCAGGACTGCAGTGGCAAAGCCTGCCCTGGATTTGGAGAAGAGAGATAAATGATAATGCTTTGTGAAGGTATGAACAGAGCTCCAAGTAGCAGCTTCTAGGATGTCTTTGGTTGGGTCCCCTCTGTGAAAAGCTGCTGAAGTAGAGGCAGCCCTGGTGGAATGTGTTCTGATCCCCTTGGGCACAGGTTTACCATGGCGTAAATAGCAGAAACGAATGCAGTGGCTTATCCATTTAGAAATAGTCTGCTTTGATATAGCCTTCCCCCCTGATCCTGCAGCAAATGCTACCAGTAGTTGCTCAGGCGTTTTTAGAGATTTGTTCCTATTTAAGTAGAATCTTAGTCGTCTGTGTACATCCAATGAATGCAGAATCTACTCCCCCTTGTTCTGTGGATTTGGGTAAAATGTTGGCAGGCGAATGGTCTGGTTAAGAGCCACACTGGATACCACCTTAGGCATAAAAGAAGGATTGGTCCTTAGGGACACCATGTCCGGGTAAAATATAATAAAAGGCTGCCATGAGAACCTGTTGTTCTGAAACCCTTCTTGCTGAAGTGACTGCCAAAAGAAAAGCTGTTTTCCAAGATAGAAATTTTATATCCGCAGTAGCTGCTGGTTCAAAAGGAGGCAGGGTGCGTTTTTCCAGCAAAGGATTGAGGTCCCATGCAGGAGTTGGTGCTCTTCTGGGAGGTCTTAAGTTTTTGGCCCCTCTAAGATATCGTTTAAGCAGTGGATGAGAAAAGAGGGGAAGCTCTGTGTTGTAATGAGCTGAGATGGTGGAAGCATGGATTTTTATTGAAGAAAAAGATAGGCCCTTGTCAAGCATCTCTGCAGCAAATGCTACCAGTAGTTGCTCAGACTTTCTTAGAGATTTTGTCCTATTTAACTAGAAACTTAGTTGTCTGTGTACATCCAATGAATGCAGAATCTGCTCCCCCTTGTTCTGCGGATTTAACACTTCACACAAACCATACTATCACTAGCTAAACAACACAACCCCCCTCCCCTCCAACCCACACCTTCAACTAATAATCTCCCCACTGCCTTCTCTTTTTCTCCTGTACCTACCTCCAACACAAAAAAACTCTTAACTAAACTTAACTAAACTTAAGCCCACCAAATTAGCAGCAGACAACCTCCCAAGTGAATACCTACAAATCGCAGCTGATGCTCTGGCCTACCCAGTATCCATCTTGATTAACCGATCTCTGTCAGAAAGTTATGTTCCCACACTGTGGAAAGTATCACATATAATTCCCCTCCACAAAGGTGGACCCTCCACAGAACTAACCAATTACCGCCCCATAGCTATTCTCTCTCCACTCTCCAAAATACTAGAGATGCATACACTCTCAGGTCTCTGACTACCTCCTTACTAACAACCTCCTTTCCAATACTCAGCATGGTTTCCAACCAAACCATAGCACCACCACTGCCTCACTCTCCTTTACTAACACTATCCTTCAGCATAAAAACAATGGCTATCCCTCCTCTGCTACTTTCCGAGACCTATCTAAAGCATTTGACATGGTCCCACACAAACAACTCATCTCTGTCCTCAATAACCTATCCTTCTCTCAATCAGTCACCAACTGGTTTCAGAGTTACCTGCCTGACCGCCAACAATCCAGAATCTACTTCAACCCTATCGCACCACCAGACCACTAAGATCCAGCAACAAAAATCACTTGCAGATCACTAAAGCCAATAACTCTTCTGGTGAAGCACTATTCTCTTGCACCATAGCCAAATTATGGAACTCCCTCCCACCCACAATTACCTCCGTACCATCATGTACCCACTTCAAAACTTTACTAAAAGTGCACATAAAACATGCTGGCTATGCCCTTGCAACTCCCACTCTAATATCACCCACCCCATCCAACCACTACCTTTCTTTCTACCCCACTAACTACCTTGATTATAGCAAGTTCGGATGCTCATAAGCCTAGTACTTATTATACAGCAGGAACTTCTTATTGTAACATTTGTTAATGTCTGTTGTGTACTTCGCAGTTAAAGATTCTAGTTGTCTACTGATGTACTATATTCTTCATCTGTAAATATGTTTGTAATTAATTGCTATGTTAAACTGTTAATTGCTATGTAATCCAATGTAACTACTGTCTGTTTATTTTAACTGTGGAGCTTTTCTTTCCGGGCCTCCGCTGAAAATAGACCTATGTCCAGTCGGACACTCCCTGTCAACAAATGTAAATAAATAAATAAATAAATCTCAGTCAAATATTGTAAAATCTGAGGAATATTGGGCTTTGCTGTGTCTATTCCTTGTGCTTGGTTCCAAGCACAGAATCTCTTCCATTTATCAGCATAAGATTTTCTAGTACTAGACCTTCTGGCTTCCAAAATGACATCCATCACAGATTTACTGAGAGGTGTTGTTTGAATAATTCTAATAAAAATGTATGACTCACTATTAATGTAGTGGTAGGTAAGTCACAAAAATGTAGAAAAAAATCAAACCGCTACTCCACGGCTAAACATTAAAAAATAAATGAATGACTAGTTCCAAAATACTGAACCCTTAGCGAAAATTTTTATTAAAAACAAAATTAGTTCAATGATATTTCAAAGTTCACGTAGTGGACAATTAGCACAAGCCTTCTGCCATCCAAAATATGTATTCCATAAGGCTAAAATAACACACAAACCCTTCGGTACTGGTGAGTTATTCAATGGCGTCCTCAGGTATTCCTCGCAAAAAGCTCAGCGTTCAATGGTCAGGGCTGCTCTTTCAAATTCAAGTTACCAGAATCCTTAAACAGGTAGATAAGAAAAAGTAAAGGTAAAGTTGTCAGTATACTTCATAACTACTAAATTTCCCAATGGCGCCTTGGACACTTGACATAGAGAGAAACTTTCAGCGTAGTGCAATTAGAAGCTACTGCTGCAAATTAAACAAAAGTCACTAGAGAAAAAATACAAGTGCAATGTCCCAAGTTATCACTCGATCAGGGATTAGTATTGCTTAAAATATATCTGCTTTCCCAATCTGACAGGACGATATTCGCATAACTGTTAGCGCAGGGGGTGCTCATAGCAACCCCCCAGCGCTGCCAGTAGATTGATGTTCCATAAATAAAGAAATTTGTATCAAGTATAATCTCTAATAGTTATGCAAATTAGTTGATTAGCCATGCTGCAAGATTCAGAGTTTGGAGCTGAATGTGCAGAATTTGATAGTTCTGCTGAGACAGTAGATGAGGTATTTGAGGCAAGTACCATGGAGGAAGGTGAGACATATTCCTTAGAAGCGGGTACCAGTGCTGGCGAGGCCAGTCCAGACCAATTAGGATCATTTTTGGTTTTTCCTGTCTGACTTTTAGTAAGACCTTGGAAAGCAGAGGCAGAGAGGGAAAGGCATAGACTGATACGTTTTTCCAGCTGAAGGATAGAGCATTCACTTTCCATGCTTTTTTGTGGTGAGTTCTTGTGCAAAATTTGTCCAACTGATAATTTTGGGGAGAGGCAAATAGATCTATGTCTGGGCTTCCCCATTTCAGTGTTAACATGCTGAAGATTTGTGGATCCAGTTTCCATTCGTGTGGGTCCATAAGATTTCTGCTTAGGTCATCGGCCAGAGTATTTTGCTTTCCTGGCAGGAATTAATCTTGTAGATGTATTTGGTAAGTCAAGGCTGTGTTCCGCAAAGCCATGGCTAGTCTGCAAAGGGGGTAGGAATGTGTACCCCTCTGCTTGTTTATGTACCACATAACCATGGTGTTGTCCGTCTTTATCAGCAGTTGTCCTGGATGAAGTAATTTCTTGAAGGCTGTCAGAGCATTTTGAACAGCTAGCATCTCTTTCTGGTTGATATGCAGATGCATTTGGTTTGGGGTCCATTTGCCCTGAATGCATCTCCCTGCCAGGTGGACCCCCCAAGCATAGTCTGATACATCTGTAGTTAGGGTTTGGGTGGCAGGGGGTAGAGTGAATGACAGTCCCTTGTTTTGGTGACATGTCTCTGCCCACCAAAGAAACTGCTGTTGTAGGCAGAGAATGAGAGGAATCATTGTTTCTAGGCTGTGACAATGTTGACTCCATAGACATTTTAGGTACCATTGAAGTTTCCTCATATGCAGTCTCGCATATGGAATTAGTAGAATGCAGGATGCCATGAACGCCAAAGCCTGCAGAATTTGCCTTGCAGATAATTGGGTTTTTGTTGCCATTTGTTTGAAGTATGTTGTCAGTTGCCTTTGTTTGTCTGGCGTAAGGAAAGCCATCTGGGCAGTTGTATTCAAGCTTGCACCCAGGAATGTAATTATTTGAGAGGGTACCAGTTGTGATTTCTTTTCATTTATGGTGTACCCTATGCATGCTAGAAGCCTTTTTACAAATGCCACATGTTGAAGAAGAGTGTCCTTGTCCTCTGCTTGAATGAGACAGTCGTCCAGATGAGGGTAAATTTGAATGCTTCTTTGTCTGCAGAATGCAATTACTGGTGCCAGGCACTTTGTAAAGACCCTGGGTGCAGTAGATAAGCCAAAGGGCAGTGCACAGAATTGGTAATGCAAAAAAACTGCTTTGAAATGGAGGTATCTTCTGCATGATTCCCTTATTGGGATATGCAGGTATGCCTCTTTTAAGTCTAGAGTTACTAACCAAGCATTCCTGCCTAGCATAGGCAGTAGCTGTTGTAAAGTCAGCATTCTGAATTTTGGAATGTCCAGGAACGTGTTCAGAATTGATAAGTCCAGTATTGGACACCATGAATTGTCTTTTCTGTGTACCAGGAAAAATCTTGAATAAAAACCTTGTCCTTTTTCTTTTCTGGTACCGGTTGAATAGCCCCCATATCCATGAGGGACATGACTTGTTTCTGGGCCTCTGCCCACTGGTTTTGTGGCAGATCCAGCCATCCATTTGGAATTGGCAAAGTATGTAAATGAAATCTGTACCCCTGGGATACTATGTTTAATACCCACTTGTCCTGGGTAATTAACTGCCAATTTTGAGCATGAAGTGCTAGTTTTCCCCCCAAGGGGCTGCCAAAAGATAACTGCTTGGTGCTGGTAGAGGAAAGTCATTGAGACTGTTTACTGTAGGGTTGTGCTTTGTTTCCTCCGGATTTGGGGGTGGAGGCGAGGTGATCTCTGCCTGTCTTACAAAGCCATGTCCAACTCAGAATTGATGGACAAGCTCCACCTAAGGAAATCCAAGTCACTGCGAGCCACTTGCTCTAGTGAGCTAAACTTCACCACAACAATAAATAGAACATACTGGAGGGATAGATTCCTGTCACAGAGACTCCCCATGCTTTGGAACATAATTCCTAACTACATTAGGCAGTGCCCCTCACTAACACTCTTCAAGAGAAACCTTGGCGAGTGGATGGGTAACAGAAAATAGACCCCTGGGATCACTTCATTGGCTATTCTTGACAGAGGCTCAGTTACTTTGATGGCAGTCCTGTTTCTTATGTTTTACTTCATAGACACAGGGTGTTTGTCAGTAGAAATGCTTCTTTTATGCCAAAGGTGGTTAATGAGCCAACTCATTAATCACTCTGGCCAGTTTCCTTCCTTTTTCACTTCTCTGCAGTCTGCTAGTGAGAAGGTTCTTCATACTTTAGATTTGCATAGACAGCTCAGAGATTATTTAGACAAAACAAAGGCCTTTCTAAAATATGACCAACTTTTTGTTTCTTTTCATATCAGGATATTGGGTTTAGCAGTTTCTAAGCAAACTACATCCTCCTGGATTTCCTAGACCATTTCTTTGGTATTCTTTTCATTGGAAGCAGTTGTCTTCTTCTGACAGGGCACATGCCAGTAGGCCAGTGGCTACATCGGAGCATTATTTCAGGTGATTATTTAAGAACTATATCCTTGAAGCTGGTACTTTGTGTTTGGTTCACACTTTGACAAAACATGACAAAGTGGACATCATTTCCAGGCCAGGGCAGGTTTTGCCAAGGCAATCTTACATGGGTTTGTTGGGGGGGGGGTTCCTGTTTTCATTCCTAATGCCTGCCTTAACTATAGCTATTGTACCGTTCCAGAGCTGATGAATCATGCTACAGTGATATGGAAGGACATTGTACAGTTGTGTCAAATCTTACAGTACCAGTAGATGTCCTTTTTTCATGGTTGCAGTATTCCCTCCCTCCCTCCTACACCCCCATTTCCATGGGTGGTATTTTCCTTCTGGCCAAGAGGCTATTCTCATTTCCCTTTCCTTAAGTTTTCTTGATGTAGATATTCTCCATATCCTTTCCACTGGGGTGACCTTATTCTCCTGGGCCACTTCAGTTGTAGGTTGGAATCATTTGTGCATCACCCTTTTGCCCTACACTTGTTCTGGAAGCATACTTCTTATGTATGATGCTCCCAGGTAGTACAGGCATTACTATACTGGCCAGATTGTAGGGCTATCCTTTGCAGGATATCCCAGAGGTGATGAATACTGTGACAGTGAAAAGAAGGGCATCTATTGTTGTGTTAAGATTTTACACAACTGTACTGTATTGTGATAGATTAAAAGCCCTGACCCTCTACTGAGTCATAAAGACTCATGATGGGTTCTCTCTGCTTAGGCTTCCATGATACGAAAAAGCAAGCATTCTTTGATCTCCTTCATCTAAATATAACCACTGGTCCAGGAAATGCATTTCTAGAAACTTAAACCTGTATTACTACCACAACAACAATTACATCACACGGCATGCAGCTAACACATCACTTTCCATCTGTGAAAGATGCTGCCCTTACATATAAAGCAGACTACTTTCCTAGTAACCAGTACTTCCACAGACAAGCCAGCAGGTCTGACATGAAATTGGCACCTCTGTCAGTCAGTATTTCTTTTGGAAAATCTACCCTGCTGAAAACCTCTAACAAAGCATTTGCCACCTTTTTCTGCCTCAATGAAGGAGAAAGCCACTACCTCAGAGTATATTGTAGCATAATCCACTACCACTAGGATATACTTTTTTCCCTGTGGAATTTGGGGTACTCAGACTCCCCACAATATCCATAGCTACCCTCTGAAATGGCTCCTCAATCACAGGCAAAGGCATCAAAGGAGCTCTCACCTTGTCTCCTGCCTTGCCTACCTTTTGGCACTGCTCACAGGTCCTGCAGTACCCTGTTACATCTCTGCAAATTCCAGGCCAATAGAAGTTCTGCATAATACAGCTCTTTGTACATTTTATGCCCATATGGCCTGCAAAGGGAATATCATGGGCTATGGCTAAAAGTGCCAGATGGCAAGCTCTAGGCACTACCAACTGCTGTATTCTCTCACCTTCTAGCCCTCCCTCAAGGGCCCACTCTCTATACAATAACCCTTTGTCACAGTATACAGATTCCCCTTTCCCTTGAGAATCATGTGCCTCACTAGATACCTGCACGAGGCCTTGCAATGTAGGATCTGAGAGCTGAGCCTGTCTCAAGTCTGTCTTTGTAATCACTGGTTGCATTCAAAACATTTAACCCTAGGTCCCGGACGTGTACCTGGACTAGTGGCTTCCCCTGCTACTGGCAGATTTTGTTGGGGCAGTCTGGACTGCCCACCATGGGCTCCTTTAGACCCATGAGCAGCACTGGGTGTCTTTGTCCTGTGCAGTGATGCCCTACTTTCTAGGTATAGATCTCCCTTCTTCCCCGACTCATCTGAAGTAGCACATTGTCTATCAGCTAACCAGATCCTCATGTCCTCAGGCAATGTGCTAAGGGCTTGTTCACCTCACCAAAAGGTCTGCCAGCCCTTCAAAAGTGGTGACCTCACATCCACTTGGCCACCTATGAAAATAAGTGCTGATTTCAACAACATATTCACACACACTTTCATCTGACTTGCATCCGTGCTCACGAAACATTTTCCTATAAGCTTCAGGTGTTAGCTTAAAAAATTATAGCAAACAATTCTTAACAGCAGTATAATCAAAAGAATCATCGATTGGATATCTTGGACAACACAGTTAACAGCTTTGCCATGGAATAAGGTGGCCAGTAACCATACCCAGAGCCTTTGGTCAGCATCATACTGTTTATATAGCCACTCATACATATGAATAAAACTATCAGAATTATACCCCTCTGTAAACCGTGGAAGAAATTTACTGACCTTTTGTGCTTTTGGGATCTGGTTACTCCCTTCCCCATTACCTCCAAGACTCTGGTGAAGAGTCAGCATCTCTTTTTCATGCTGCCTCTGGCTTTCCTTCTCCTCAGCTTCCATTTCCAAATGCATGGCCTCCAACTCAAGTATCTCTAGCTCCAGATGAATTTTAAAATCCTCTGCACAAAAGTTGAGCTGTCCATTCTCTGAGTGTTGTACATCTCTACGGCCAGTCTGATCATCCTCCTGGTTGCTATTTTCTGCTGCAGCTGGGACCAAAGCTGCAATCATGTCTGCTTTAGTCAGGTTTCCATGTACCAGTCCCTTAGCCTGGCACATCTCAGCCCACTGGCTCCTTGTCAGCTTGCCATACTCCTCTGCTGACATGCTTGCCTGCTCTCCCAGACTAACTAAGCTAACAAAAGAAATAAAACAATTGTGATCTGAACTCTGAATGTTCACTGTGTGGCTGATTTAGAGCACCAAAACACATTCAGTAATCACTGTACACAAGCTACAGGAATTCAATGTCCACACCACTACAAGCCAATTAGTATGTGATGTGGCTAACTCACCACAATCAAGCAATTAATATGTAATGTGGATATCACACCAGTGCCAACCAATTAATATGTGACACCCGTGCACTGGCCCAGTAATCAAGGAGCCTCAATCCTCACCACTAGCACCAGTGAGGGGTGTGCACATTGGGAAGGATAACAAGTACACACACAGTAAAGTACAATTTTCCTTAAGAGGACACAGAGATCACAGTCAGTCTGGGGCTGGTTTCTCCCTTTCCCTCCAGATCCCCAATAAGACTCCCCACTGGCACAGCTATAGGGTTCAGATCTCAGCCGAATAGTCAAGCCAAAACCTCCAGTATCCTCTCTGTCCAACCAGTGCTTCGTGCCCCTGCCCAAGTAGCTGACAAACACACACACTTTGAGACTTGGTTTATATACAAACACACATACACTCCTGGGGAAGGCTGGCACAGGTTCTCCAGCTATGCCCTTTCCTGCTAGGCTATAAGGTAGTAATCACTGCCAGCAGCTACTCTTATCAGCTACTAATAAGGCCCTTCCCAAAGGGTGACCAATTTCACTGTGTAATATTACTGTTATCCAAATAGTAAGTGTAACCCAGTGCTAAGGCTTTTCTGGAGTGGCCTAGTACAGTATAACTAAATACATACAAGTACTCTACAGCTTAAATTATCTCTACACAAAATGGCCACAATTGAAAGGTTCAAAAATAATAATAAATAATAAAGAACACAAGACAATACTTATTACTTCAACACAATGACATTACAGAGTTCAGAGATCACAGAAAAATACTCTAAAATAATACTGTAGAATAGTCTAACATAAATATAAAAAACAGCTAGAGTAATCTGGCTACTTCTATCTATCTGTAAGAGAAATCACTGTTCTAAATAGATATCTTACAGAGCAAGCAAGAGCTGGTCAGCTGATGTGTTCAGGTTCAGACAAAATCCAAAATGCTTAATTCTGTCTCTCTCTGAGAAAGTCTTAAATTGATAACACATTACTGCCGAGTCATTTCACATTACATCATTCTTGACACGTGTCTGGTTCCCAGGCTAACAGAAACTCAAAATTTACATTTCTTAGTAAGCTGCACCTGGTCAGTAAGCCACAGCAAAAAAGACATTATACATGTAAAATCTTAGTAAGTATCCCTTAAATCAAGAAAGGCAATACAAAGAATTTCCTGGCCCAGACATCCTGTCTCTGAGCTTAAGATCAGTCATACAATGCTTGGCTTATCAGCTTTCTTCTAGCAGAGTGCACTGGGGTTATAGTTTTGAAGCTCAGTACAACATATAGTTTAATCATAACATATACTTCTCTTTACATTAGTAAACCAAGCCTGTGGATTATATTAATATTTACAAATAACAGAATTATTTACAAGATTCTAGCTGGCTGGGCTGGCATCCCCTCGGTTTTTCACAAAGATCATCCTGTCCAGTATTTTCCAGTACTATTAAACAGTCAGTTAATGTCATGCAATGTGGGTTTACATCTGGCTGATGTTGTTAAAGTAATTAAGTGGCGCTCTAATCAAGTTGATAAACTCATTTGAATACAATCTACCTAAAGGCAGATGCCATCTAATTCAATTTCTCTAAGTAAGTTGACACTCTCTTACATAGGAAGATACTGAGTGATGACATCACTAACCTTTGATAACTTAATGATATTATGGATAACAGGCTGGTTACATCAGAGAAGAAAAAGAGTGAAAGTCGTGTGAATATTTCGAGGAAGTAACCGTTAATGTAGGTGTGCCACAGGTTTCTGTGTTGAGGCTTTTTAACTTGTTCATGTCTACTTCTTCCTCCACAAGGAATGTTTGGCAGAGGTAGCTCGCTGTTTTGTGCACCCAGTGCTGTCCCATCGATCTAGTGTCCCTCTGAAGAAAAAAGCACTTCTCATAGTTGAAGAGAAAAAAAAGTTGTTAGCTCTTCTCAGACAGCAAAAAAATGCTTGCTATTACTATGGTGCTTCAGTTTAGACAGCAAATGCAATATCAGCATTTAAATGCCAGTATACACTAAAGAGAGATTGGAATCAGCTAGTTACACCCCCTAACACTTTGTGCCCAGGATGGCTGCACCCTTTGCATCATCCTGGCCACAATATTGTTGTTTGGACTGCTAAATATGCAGATGATATTAAAATTGGGACTGTGGTGGGTAATGTAGATGATCAAACTCTTTTACTGAAAATCATGGACAGCTTATGCCATTAGTTTGTAACATAAGACAGTGTTTAACTCTCAAAATGTAATGTTTTATATTTCAGAAAATCCAGCAATGTGTATCCCTGTTATAGATCATGTAATTATCAATACAGTACCTATAGCAATGGATCTTTGAATAATAGTGGACAATCATTTTAACTTCAGTGAATGTGAGCTGTATGTTGTACATTGCTGTTATGGAATTGTGAAGGACATCTTCAGAGCAATATACAGCAGAGACAGTAAGGTACCGATTCCCTTGTATATTGCTTTGATTAGATTTCATATTGAATATGGTTGGGTGGGGGGTCTGCATATATAACAAAACTTGTATATTATGTGGGGGGGTTTTCCGGCAGCTAATCACTGTCTGCTCCTAGTGTATCTCCTAATCTACTGGATCTATGAAACCCCTTAGCTGCCCTTGGACCGACTCTGAAGTAAAGTCAAGTGAAAGCATCCTGGAGCAGCATCACAATGTTGCTGATGAAGTTTTTTTCCTGCTTAGGTTTGTCCCCATCCCTGCACTCACTCATGCAGCTCAAGGTGGTGACATGGAATGGGGTGCTGGAATATCATCCATGCCTCTGTGTGCCACTCAGACAAAAACCCTACCTTCTTGTAGACAGCACTCCACAAATATCCCCAACCACCAGAGATCAATCACAGATGTGTGTTTGACTATGTGCCCTCCCCCAGAATAGTCAAGTCCATCCTTTCTGCCTTGCTGTCAAGTGTCCCAGCTGCTAACTGACCTTTGTTTCACTTGGGCCATAGTCAGGACTTTATCACTCTGTACAATCACCGAGGTTCACTAGTAATTAGATTTAATGGTCTTTACTGATAGACCAGAAACTAGCTCACTGCAATGTTTTCTTTTGCTAATGTGATTGTTTTAGTTATTCTGAAATATTTTCTTTATTTGCACACAGACAGCTAAAATCTAACAATAGAATCACCATAATGCACAGAAATTAAATGTAATAATCACTGCAAGTATTCTTCATTAGATCACTGATGCAGTATTCCTAACATCAGGGACTTTCACCACAAGGGTCCTATCCATCTGACCAACCATGTAAAGCTCAAGATCCTTCACCTGTGATGTATACATTGGCCCTAGACATGCACCAGGGTGCTGGTGTAAGAGATACATGCATCTGAACCATTTTCTGAACTTTCATGCCACATTCATATATGCAGACATCCGTCAGCATCGCAAGCATTTTTCTGTACCATCTGTTACCATCTCTGAACCTCAGACAGATAAGTAGCCCACTGGGGATTTGTTCCTCCTTTACTAAAGACTTTGTGGATGTTAATCTTATGTTTGTGTCAAAAAAGGGAAGTGTGACTGTGGTTAACAAATACCTTATTGTGGCTACCACACTAGTTCTTTATTTTGTCTAGGGTGGAGCATGACATTAAGCCCTGCGAAGTTTGTCAGTGTTTAAACTCTAAGAAGTCACCTTAGGACCCTTCTCCATTATGTTGAGAACAAGAGGTTATCACTGGTGGTGTTGCAGCTATGTCATCTGCTTCTTCTTCAGGTTCAATGTTTGATCCCATGGCTAAAAAGAAGCAAAGGGAAAAGGTGCTCAAAGAAGTGAACAATTCAGGCTGGACCTCCATTTCTTCTTCTAGAGCTGAGATGGCAGAACCCAGAGATGCATCTTTGCAGCCCCTGCCACTATGAGGCCGCTATGATCAGGAATAAAGGGACATCCATCACTACAGACCAGCCTGTCTCTTCTACTGTCAGCCATCCAAAGGCAACCTCCCTCAAGAAGTCATTAAATAAAATATTAAGAGGGATTTCATCAGGTACTCATCAGAGAAGAGATTTAAGGTTGCAGCACAGACTAAGTCTAACATTTTCCAAGGAAGCTTCAGGTGGACATCCCTCAAAAAAGGTATCAGAAAACAAAACACATATCCTCTCCTTCTACTGCTAGACAGGTTTCTTCTAAGAAAAAAAATCCTTAAACCTCTCAAGATGACTGGTTTGTTTTATCCAAAGGATTGCTAAAGGATATTTAAGCCTTGCAACCAGGACAACATCTTTCTTCTCTTCCTACCAAAAGAAAAAAAAAAGAATTATTCTATAGAAGGTGATCACCTGGCCTAACCATAACCCCTCAGCAAGTATCAACTACAATAAAAAAATAAATAAATCAAAATACAATGGACTACACAGTAATAAGCCAATCGTTACATTGTAAACAATTGGCTTATTACTGTGAGATCTGCATCCCCTTGCTCTGTCTTGTAATGCAGCACCATAACTCCTTTGCAAGAAGCAAAAGAAACAAATAACTTAAAAAAGAAAAGAAAAGGAACTGCACAGCAATAAGCCGATCGTTACATTGTAAACAATGGGATTACTACACTTAGATCTACATCCCCTTGCTCTGTCATTAAAGGCAGCAGCATAACTCTGTAGCAAGCAGCAAAGAAAAAAAATAGAAATAAAACAACGGAGTGCACCTGTAATAAGCCGATCATTACATTGTAAGCGATCGGCTTATTACACTGAGATCTACATCCCTCTTGTTCTGTCATTCATGGCAGCAGCATAACTCTGTAGCAAGCAGCAAAGAAAAAAATAGAAATAAAACAACAGACTGCACCTGTAATAAGTCGATCGTTACATTGTAAGCGATTGGCTTATTACAGTTAGATCTACACGCCCTGCTTGGTAGCACCATAATTAATTTGCAAGATTCAAAGGGAAAGAAAAGGAACTTACAGTAATAAGCCGATCGTTACATTGTAAGTGATCGGCTTATTACAGTTAGAGCTACACCCCCTGCTCGGTAGCACCATAATTCATTTGCAAGATTCAAAAAAAAAAAAAAAAAAAAAAAGGAACTTCACAGTAATAAGCCGATCGTTACATTGTAAGCGATCAGCTTATTACACTGAGATCTACATCCCCATTGTTCTGTCATTCAAGGCAGCAGCATAACTCTGTAGCAAGCAGCAAAGAAATAAAATAGAAATAAAACAACGGACTGCATCTGTAATAAGCCGATCGTTACATTGTAAATGATCAGCTTATTACAGTTAGATCTACACCCCCTGCTTGATAGCACCATAATTTATTTGCAAGATTCAAAGGAAAAAAAGGAACTTCACAGTAATAAGCTGATCGTTACATTGTAAGTGATCGGCTTATTACAGTTAGAGCTACACCCCTTGCTCGGTAGCACCATAATTAATTTGCAAGATTCAAAAAAAAAAAAAAAAGGAACTTCACAGTAATAAGCTGATCGTTACATTGTAAGCGATCGGCTTATTACACTGAGATCTACATCCCCATTGCCCTGTCATTCAAGGCAGCAGCATAACTCTGTAGCAAGCAGCAAAGAAAAAAATAGAAATAAAACAACGGACTGCACCTGGAATAAGCCGATCGTTACATTGTAAGCGATCGGCTTATTACAGTTAGAGCTACATCACCCTGTTCTCAGTAAAGGGAAGAAATACAAAAAATAAATAAATAAAATGATGTTCCTTGCTGTCACCCTAAGTAGAAGGCCAGATGCAGGACAAGCACACCCATCTCTCATACACACAGAGATACTGCTTACACACACACACACACACACACACACGCACGCACGCACGCACGCACGCACACACACACACACACACACACAGTTCATTCTCTCAAGCATGGTATGTGTATCACACACAGGCATACACATTACACAGCCATTTCTGCATTCTTACAGAGATATACACTGCTATCACGCAAGCACTCAACACTCTCTCATATAGTGGTAGCTCTTGTTCAGGCACACACATTCATCCTGACTTCTGCATTCAGAAACACACGCATTCTGTTTTCACGGACACAACCTTTTCTGCATGCTCATAGACATAAATACTGCTTTCTCGCACGCAATCTTCATTCTCTCCTGCAGTGCTCACTTTATCACATACATGGAAACTCACCTACTCTGAATTCACATAGACATACATACTGCTTTCAGGCATGCATTCACCCGCACACATGCAGAAAGAAACACATACACATACATACACTGACTGCAGCTGGGTAATTGCAGAATGATAGCGTACAGCAAAACATAGATTTTATGTTAGAATGCTTTGGATAAAAAAACTTGAAAGAAATATGCATACATTTGCAGTACAAAGCTAAGGCTGAAAAGGAGAAGCAAGAGAGAAAAATATGTTTTTATACTTTAACGGCAGCATTGTGGGAAGATGTTGTATGCAGTCTAGATATGGAAATCAAATTGCCGAAACAATTGCAGCAAAAGCTGTATGTTCCCAGCGAACTTTGTCTGCTGTTTTGCTGGAGAAGTTACTGGCTTCAATGCCGTTTTTCCTCTGGATAGAAACAGTGGACAGAAAAGAGTTCCACAACAACTTTGCAGTAGTTTATAGTGGCTGCTAAGTGGGTTGGGCTGCATAATGTTGATGTCACAGTGTGGGAGGATCAGCATGAGAGGGAACTACTGATTTGATTGTGTCAAAGGTACGTCAGGCAGGTGGAGACCAACTCCACCTGAAAGCATGCGATATCAAAGAATGGGGGATGGGCTTTCCTGCCCTACACTAGGAAAAGGCAGAAATGTAAAAGTGAAAACTTCTTTGTGTGTTCTGGTAACTGCTGATGGCTGGGATGAGTTTAAAGGGAGAGAAAAAGACTCGCGGTTGAGTTTAATTGTGTTTGAACCTGGAGTTTTCCTTTAATTCAATCCTTAAGTTTCTTTTCTCCCTACAATATGGATCAGGTATTGTTTAGGTAGCCAAAACCTACTTGTACTTATATAACTTTCATTTCCTTACCTTGAAATCAATGGAAAGAAAACCCAGCTGCCTTTGTTAAGCTTAACTTCTCACATACTTTGGCAGAGAAATTTGTCTCCATCTGCATGACATACCATAGAAGCATGGAAATCTGTAGTTTTACTTCTCAGGTACTACCCACATTCTTACATTAGAAATCAGTCATTCTATGTCAGCAGGTCAGCAGCTGCTTTGAAAGTGACTAGAGTATTGTAAAACTGTTTTCTACTGCCTTTATTGCAGAAAGAAAGTGAGGAAAAGAAACTTTATTGCACCTAGGTACTAGGGTTACCACCTGTCTTTAGTTCTGCAGAGCAGTCTTAATTTTAGCAATTTAGCAGTTCTGTCCGGGGGCATTAAAATAGCAAATGTCTTGATATTATACAAGAAAAATATTTCCTAATTTCTCTAAATGTCACATAAAGCTCTGATACTACATTTAATTCATCTTACTATCATATAAAGTAGCATAAACAGCCAACATTTGTATATTACAAAGCCTTTGTTTTGGTAATAAGATGAAAATAATTATTGTACGTTTGATGATGGCATAGTTTTTTTCCACACAATCTCAAGTTTCAGCAAGAACATCCTACTCTGGACATCTAAAAAGGTGTAACTGCTACAGGTTTGTAGAAAGTGGTGTTAGTCTTACACACAAAACTACTGATTTGAACAAAAACAGCAAGCACATTGTCAAATTTCTCCAGCATTCATGTTAAAAAAATGCAGCTGTCATGAAGCACGGGCTGAAAAATGTAAACAGCTGCCATCTTATTTCTACATCTTAAACAGAACTGTTGAGAGAAACATTAACGAAATAGCGGTGAATTTGTTGGCATCCATGTGTAAAACACATTATAATATGGTTACAGTCATAATCTTCTGTGTTTAGAGACATGAATGCCAAGAAGTTCACCGGAGACTGGAGCAAAGTGAAGCTCAAGATGTAAGTATTGATATCCATGACAAAAATATGTAACAACTAAGTTATACTTGGGGAGACCTGATCATAATTCTTCATAGTATGCTTTGATGTATTACTAGTTACAGAAAAATAGTGTGGGAGTGAGAAAGCCATAAAATATTTAGTGCTGCCAAGCAGACAGTTGTCAGAAGCTAAAAATCCCTCTTGAATGGTTTTAAAAACTGTTAAGACAATCCACTCTGCCATTTTTTTAATATTGTGTGACAGCAAAGTGTTTTACAGCTGTTTTACCTTCCTGCTGCTGTTTTGTGTTGGCTGGCACTGGTCAGTGTTATGATCTAGCATAAGATTAGTATTTAGAAGCACTAAAAAAGCTTAACAAGGCCTTTCCTTAAAGGAGATCTGCATCCACAGACTGAAAAACATGTTTGTTTCTTCGTGTCCTGATGTTTCCTACATTTTAACACCATTTTTGGACTCCATACAGTTTTTTTTTTTTATATTTTAAATGCATTTTGATTTTTTAGCCTACCTCTAGATATCCTGAAATCCAGTGTTTGGTTTTAAAATATTACATCATAGCCCTTAAGCTCCTGTCAATGCATTTACTTTACATGTGTTTTCACTTATAGTCTCCTTTCTTTTAGTCAGTCAGGTTTAATTACCATTTATTGCTTTTCAATGATTACATAAAAGACAAACAGGGATAATTACACCCTGCCCACCAGCCACATATCACCACATCCACATTCATCTTCAAACCTGTGTCTACATCCTGTAAAACACTATTCATAAACAAACTCAAAGCATGCTCTACTTCAGCTGATGACCTTGCAAGCAACTACCTTAAAATAGTAGCCTATACCATTGCCTGCCCTGGTATAGGGTCAATGCAGGAATTCCATGTTCCCTTTCTCTAGAAAATCTCACACATTATCCCTCAGCACAAAGGAGGAAATTCAATGGACATTACTGACTAGACCTATAGCAATCTTATCCCCACTCTCTAAGATACTTGAAATTAAAAAATGTATTCAAAAACACTGACTATATTATCTGCTGTAGGAAGAACCCCTATCTCCCACACAACATGGCTTCCTTCCTTCCCATAGTACTAACACTGCACCTATATAACCTATATAGATACTGTCAATAAAGCTAGAGATGACAATAAGCTAGTCTCCTCCTTACTTCTAGACTTGTCTAAAGCCTTTCACACAGTTTATCACAGCAAACCTCTACTTCAAATGTCCTCATTAGGTCTCTCTCAGCCCTCCCTTCTATGGTTCAAAAGCTACCTGCCCAATAGGTATCGGTCAGTAAAATGGCACTCTACCATTTCTCCATACCTCCCATTTACCACCGGTGTACCACAAGGATCTATCCTTGGTCCCTTCCTCTTTTAACATTCTCACCAACACCTTCCACACATATTCACACAACAGGTCTCCCTAACACAGTATGCAGATGACTCCACATTGATTTGCATATCTCTCAACATGGCACACCTCAAAAAAAAATAACTCTGGAAACTTTAACAGCAACTAAAACATGGCTTTGGACTCACTACTCACGCTCAACCATAAAATAACCAAACTACTACTTTTCCCCAAATCCCTCTCCCACTAAAAAACAAAACGTAAAGTCCTTCCTCTTGATAACATAACCATTGAAGTTACTTAGCAAATTATTAGGGATGATAGTGGATGATAATCTTAAATTCTACCTGCATATACAAAATTGCTGCATAAGAAAAGCTCATCAAAAACTACGGATGCTTTACAGAGCCAAAAACTTTCACATCGACAAAATTAAAGTTACACTTGCCACTACTTATTTCCTCTCCACACTTCTTTATGGCTCTTCCATCCTTATTAACCTTCAGGCATCATATAAATCAAAACCTGAACAATGCTGTAACAAAATTGCTACATTTCCACAAATGCACCTTTTAGAACCTACCACTGTATAGCACTAAAAAGCTTAAATTGTTTAGAACTACCCCATCAACTAACATATACATACCTTCTTACCACCTATAAAATTATCCAGAATCCATCTGCCTGTCCAGCACTAGATAGCACTCTACACAACTATGTTCCTAGTCAGTCATTTTGTTATAATGATCAAAAACTCCAATCTGTTCACAAACCTATCAAATCTGCTGGGCTCTCCCTTCCATTCTTCAAAACCATTCTGAAAGACTTCCTAGCCAAAAGTCAGCTCTGTTCTTCCGCAACACCACAATAAACTATACCCCTAAATTTGAACAAATACCTATTCATACCTTCCACCTCCTTACTGTCCCTTCTTCACTCACTTCTTTATTTCTATCAGTTTCTTCACTCTCTTCCTTACTTCTATCAATATCTCTCCCTGGCTTTCTCTTTAAATATTTCATTATAAGCCTGCATTTCTCTCATTTTGTATTGCATTTCCTGGTTGTACTATACTAACTTACCCTTAATTTCTCTATAAATTGGCTTAACATTTCTCTAACTATTAAATGATTGTCATATAATTTGTATCTCTTCTTAACCAATGTTTTCATATTATGTCTAATTTGGTATAATTATTTAAACTGTAGTTGAATTTCTGATTATTTTTAAGGACTGTAAAATTATTGTTCTTCCAGGGTATCCCGTGAAAATGGGCTCTTACCCAATTGGACTTTCCCAGTAATCAAACGACAATGAGTAAATTAATAATAAATTGACAAAGCATAATTAAGCATCTCTTACAATAGAAAACTGATTAACAAAGTTGTATTTTTCTTGAATTCAGTGTGTAATTGCAATGCTTTGTGTATTAAAAACCTTGTTATACATGTGTCTTTTACCATAAGACACACTGCAGAACAGCACTGGAAGCATTTTGTTGGCTTTAAAAGCTGCAACACACTTGATGCTGCTATATGAAAAACAAACTAGTGTCAGTGAAGTATAACCCAGTCGTAGTTGTCCAACTGCTATTGCTGCCTCATCTGTGCCTAGTGCCATTTCCTGATATGGTACCTCTCACCTGTAAGTAGAAGAACCGAATAAATAAAAAAAAACCATATCTGCCCTGGCTGCTGCACCTAACCTAAGAAAAATGACAGATCCCATTTCTGCACCCCTTCAGCTTTCAAGCAGAAGAGCAAAAAAAGTTCCTTTCTGCTTTTAAAATCGTGAAAGCTCTAACAATGGCTTGTTGCAACTTATCTGCAGTCCTTTCCACAAAGCTAGAAATGATGGTACAGAAATGAATTCCAAAACTGTACTACTGATCAGTTGGACTCTCCTAATCGCTCCCCTAACATCTTGCACCCAGGGTGGCTGACACCTTCACCCTATCCTAGCTATACCTCTGTTAAATCCTTTAATGTACTGACATGTATTTTTGAGTAAGTAGTGCCTGAAATTGTTTAATATGAATCAGTTTTCTATTACTGGAATACAAATATTCAATGAATATTATATAATAACTAAATAAACTCACACTCCATCTTTCCCTTTCCCAGGAACATATATAATAAGATGTAGCCATTAATTGTGTAGTAAAGATCAAAATGACATGTCTCTCCCCCGGATTTACTTATCTTCCGTACAGGACTAATCTAGTCCTGCACAGAAGCGGCAGTTTAAGAGGAGGATGGCAACGCTCCATGCATATTAATGAAGGAACGCTGCCTGAGCTCCAAATCCTACACTGAGTGTGAACAAGTGCAGGGGGCGTGTCTGAGAGCAGAGCTCTCAGAATAAACATGCCCCTGCAAAATAGAATAGAAGAAAGTGTAAATAAATGAGCGAGACTGCTCATAGGTGTCCGGATATCCCCAACAGTCCCCATGTGTTCAACAGCAACAGTACATTGAAATAAAACAAAGAAACCCTTGTATTTATTTATTTTTAAAACCCCAAGTACAGCTAAATGTAGGTGCATGTGTTTGCCCATCGCTTAGCTATGGTTAACGCAGCTGAAAAGGCTGAAGAGGATAACAAGGAATATATATGCAAATGAAGCAGCACAGCAATAGTGTAGTGGTTAGAGCATCTGCCTAATGAACAGGCATTCCCAGTTCGAGTCCCACTGCAGCACATATCATTTTCTATCTGAAATCTGTATATGAACATATTTTTACATCTTTTTGCCATATAACCTACATAATACCATTTAAATGTGAACTGGAGTACTGCATGAAATGCACATGCGAAGTTTCAGTGTCATAATGAATAAGACACTAGTAAGCAGGTTTAAGCACAAATAAGCAGTAGTAAGCCTGTCTAAGTGTGTTTGCATGGGGGTAAGCGTTGCCTACACAGATTAAGCAAAGTAGAAGCTAACTGACTGTAAGAAACTATAACCGGAGGTTAGCAGTGCTTACCATTGCGCAAACCTGCTTACAACTGCTTTAAAATGCCTTAATCACTCTAGATCCAATGGTCCATGTTCTGGCCAGCAACAAAATAAACTGCCTCTGCAAGGCACAAATTCAGAACCCTGTACACTATACTCACAGTAGTTAACTACTAAGCCATCATAGCAATAGATATGCATGAGGTATCAGCAAACTAATCCTCACCACAGGAAAATCAAACCAAACATGTGAACTGAATCTATGTACAGTGTGAAGTGGTATAACCTGCTACATAACATAAATATGTGAACTGGAGTACTGCAGTAAGGCCAGATGTGAGGTGCTATTGCAATAAAGTGTTGACGTTCCCAGGACCCCATACAGCTTATGTACACATGAATCAAGGATACAAGGCACATATTTAACATGTAATGAAGAAGACATCAATGCCAAAAGGCAACTATCATGCAAATCAACTCTTAAGCACCGCTAAGTGTTGCAAAGCACTGCTACCCAGACTACTGGCAGGATACTACCAGTGGGAGAAACAGTGTCAACCTGCAAAGTCTAATCTTAAACAAACGCATGTTCATCCCTAACGGGACAACCCCAAAGATTCTGCTAAAAAGAGTCCTAAGGGTAACATACCATGCCTTACAGGTAAGCAAAGAAGGATATGTATGTTCGCAGACTGAATGTGTGGGAACCCTGAAGATCCATGGGGTGAGACAACTTGCATGATGGGTCCCGAGAAGTGGGGAGTGGGCAATGTGTACTGGTGTGGTGAGATTCGGATAAAACCTGTAGGAAGGATGATTGATGTGGAGGAGGGAGGGGGTAGAGGGAATGATGGGTAAGACATTATGGGCCGAGGCGTGCTGGGGTTGGATGGACCTGTTCTAATGGGACCGCCCCATGGATGTAAGTGAGAAAGGAGGGGGGAAACAGGAAGGTAACTGAGACATACCATTTCCCATGGCAAAGCACGTTATGAGTAATGTGTATGTTGCATAACCCATGGAATAACATATATATATATATATATATATATATATATATATATATATATATATATATATAAACTGGAGTACTGCTGCCATGAAAGAACATATATATATATATATATATATATACATATATATATATATATGCATATATATATATATATATATATATATATATATATATATATATATATATATACATATATGACCTAGAGTACTGCAGGAAATGCACATGTGAGGTGTCAGTATCATTATGCATAAAGCAGTAGGTAGGTTAAGCAGCAGGAAGCAGTAGTAAGCATATGTCAGCACTAGTAAGCAGGTTTAAGGCCATGTTCATAGGTTCATAGGTTCATACTAGGCTATCTGCCCTGGGGCAATTATAAGCCTAGCCCGATTCTGTATGGCTTACGCCACCCCTTGATTTGAGTATACTGTGCCCTTTTTAAGGTTTAGTTTACTGTGTCTCTGTCTAATAGTGACACGGGAGTAATCCCTGGGACAAACCTACGATCCCCCATCCACTTATCGAGATTCTTCTTGAAGAGATTCAGAGAGGTGCTCTGCCTCACATGAACTGGAATTCTATTCCAGAGCGAAGGGAGCCTCTGGGTTATGAACCTGTTCCTCCAGCAAGTTCTATTTATTTCTGTGCTGAGGTTCAAGTCCCTCACGCGTGTGGCTCTAAGGGATTTAGATTTACTGAGGTGGAGCATGTCCATTAATTCTGGATTTGACATAGCTTTGTATGTCAGGCATAGATCGCCTCGAAGTAGGCGGTATGCAACTGAGTAGAGCTGGAGTTTTTTTAACCGAGCAGCATATGGCATCTGTTTGAGACCCTTGATCCTCTTGGTGAGATACTTTTGGGGTCTTTCTAATTGCTGCAGGTGTCGGGTAAGGTACATCCCAAAAGGGGCATTGTATTCTATGATGGGCCTGATGAGGGATGAATAAAGGGGGACCGTTAACCTCTCTTGATCTAGATGTGAAACCCTTCGTGATGAGGTGGGCTATGTAGAAGGTCTTTCTAACCACTTTGGCAATGTGGTTTTCAAAGGAGAGATTGCTATCAACTTGGGTCCCCAGGTCCCTAATAACTTTCTCTGTACTTAATGGGTTTCTGCCTATGTGGTAATTTGTGGGCACATTGTTTTTGCCAAAGGGTATGACTATACATTTTTTGGCATTTAGCTTTAAACCATGATGCTGGCACCAGTTATCTGTCTCTGTGAGACCTTTTTGAAGGATGTTTGTGTCAGCTGGAGAGTTGATTATGGCGCCCAGTTTGCAGTCATCTGCGAACTTGGTGAGCCATAGTCCTCCCACATTTGCCTGTACCTCGGAAAAGTATATACTGAACAAGAGTGGTCCCAGGACAGAACCCTGTGGGATGCCACTTGTGACCGGTTTCGAGTCTGACATGGCTCCAGCAACTCTCACTCTGTGGGTTCTGTCTTTGAGCCAGTTTGCGACCCATCTTGTGACATAGGGGTTTATATTTAAGCTGGATAGCTTATCTATGATGCCTGAGTGGGGTATTGTGTCAAATGCCTTTGCAAGGTCCAGATAGGCTGTGTGGACTACCTTCCCTTCATCTATGGCTTTGGTGACTGTTTCAAAGAAGTCAACCAGGTTCAAAAGGCAGGATCTGCCCTTGACAAAGCCGAACTGGGTAGGATCTAGTGTCTGTAGGTCCCCAATGTCTTTGTTTATGAGCTCCATGATGATCCTCTCCATAGCCTTGCAGACTAAGCTAGTCAGGCTTATGGGGCGATAGTTTCCAGGGGCCGTAGAGGCTCCACCTTTGTGGAGTGGGACCACTGTTGCTGTACGCCATTCTGTGGGCACATATCCTGTAGTGAGGCTGAGATTGTATAGCTGTTTTATTTGAGGGATTAGTTCCTCTTGTAGTTCATGTAGGACGCAACCTGGGACGCCATCTGGTCCCATGGAAGCAGTGTTTTTTGCTTTGGAGAGGGCAGGTTTGCGCAAAGGTAAGCACTGCTAATTTCCGGTTACAGTGTCCTACACCCAGTAAGCCTCTAAATTGCTTAACCTGTGTAGGAAGTGCTTATCCCCATGCAAACCCACTTACAACTGCTCAAAAGTACCTTAATCATACTGTTTCCAATGGCTCTTATTCTGCCTAACAAAAAAATAAACTGCCTCTGCAAGGCTCAAACTCAGGATCCTGCACACTATAGTCACAGTAGTGAACCACCAAGCCATCATAGCAATAAATATGAATGAGGTATCAGCAAACTAATCCTCACCACAGGAAAATCAAACCAAACATGTGAACTGAATCTATGTACAGTGTGATATTGGATAACCTGCCACAGAACATAAATATGTGAACTGGAGTACTGCAGTAAGCATAGATTTGAGGTGTTATTGTAATAAAGTGTAGTAGTCCCCAGGTCCCCATACAGTGTATGTACACATGAATCACGGATACCAGATACATATATAACCTGTAATGAAGAATAAATCATTGCCAAATGGCAAATATAGTGCTAATTAACTATTAAACAATGCTAACGGCAGCACAGCTCAAGTTAGTAAGTGTAAGCAATGTGTAGGGGAGCCAATTCAATCTGCCTAGTGGTATACCTCTTTAGGCAGTGCCAACCTCATGTAAGCAGGTCTGCCCATAGCTTAGCCTTTTCAAAACTGGCCAATCATGGGGAAGTGTGGGAAAATGGCAATATTTAAACCCCACAGGCGGGAATACTACCCATAACTGGTTGTAGCTTCCTACTGCAGGCAGAATGGTTGGAGTGGGTGAAGGCACTCGATTTAGAGTGCAGCGCTGGGGCATCCAGGAGTCAAAAATCATGGAATGACTCCTGGTAAAACATCATGATCAGAGACTACTGCAGGGCCAGTACCGGGGCTCACAGTATAAAATGGAGGCCTGGGACAGTCTTGCCTATGACCTCACCAGTGCCACAGGTATCCCCCAGACTGGTGAGCAGGTCAGACACCACCATGCTGACCTGAAGCAGTGGGGGGGGGGTGTACTGGAACAGTGGATCCAGGAGTCTCAGCAGATGCCCAATGCCACAGTACTAAGTACTCATTCTACTAAGTAGTAAATAATGGCCTAGTTTGTGTATGCTATGGATAGGTATGGCTAAATATCACTGCATTTCTCTGACAGCTGCAGATGAGCAGGCTGCAAACCAGCAAGCCCATGATGCTAGGCTGCAAAGGCTGTGTCACGAGGTAGGTTAGTAATCAGTCTGCATGTACTGTCATAACAAATAAATATAAGAGCCTTAGAAAGTGTTGTACCAGTAGAAATAAATGTGTAATAGTCTGTGAATAAAGGTATAACCCCTGGAGTGCTTCTGTTTACTCTTCTATCATATGTTGGCAATCTGTTCCATACTATAAATAGTACTGTTGTATCATAAGCAATGTTACCCACACCATGGTATGCAGATAAAATGGGCATGAAGTCCTGCATAACAATGTTGGAAGTGCCAAGAGGTCAATTATATTGTACAAGTTAGGAGGACTAAGAAAACAGTCGAAAGCTTTACATCAATTCCCTGATAGCACAGTGTACTGTGATGTTAGCTGTAATATTTTGTCACACACAGCAGGGGTTTGAATCCTGAGAGTGCTACAAAGTTGTATGCATAATCATACCCCACATCTGTACAGATTTTGATACACTGTTCAGATAGAAAGCTGTATGCATAATTAAACCCAACAGTACAGAATTTGCTAGAATGTTCAAATTGTAAGTTGTATGCATATTCATACCCCACAACTGTTACAATCTGTCCAGCATGTCCAGATAAATGGCCCATATCACCAGCTTGGTACCCTGTTCCCCTGAAAATCCAGTGTGATGATCCAAGAAATGTATGCAGCTGTCAATGACATATAACTAATAGTCAAATGTGTACATAGTCAGAGAATGTATATGGAAACACACCTGTCATTCTAGCACCTCACCCAAAGTGTACGACAGCAATTCTCAACATATGCTGCATTAACACCTGCAGCCTGTCATGCCTGTATGTAAGACACATGTCATGTATATAATAATTTATAAACATACCATTGTACAATATAAGGCCATTGTGCATTGTAATAATACATGTAAGGGAAAGACCACTGCAGTGACTAAGAATGTTGTGAAAACTACAAGGATATATTAGTTGTTAATTGAACGCTCTCTCTCACCCTTACCATATGTGCATAATAACCCAATGACACTCCTCAACTGGTATGTGTATACTTTTGTTGGGACATATGTCCTAATGGTTTATAAATATACACATTTGTTTCTATGCATGTGCCATGTGAAAATACACCCATATTGGTGGCCTGTTGCCATCAATGAAACCTGCATGCTCCTGTAATGGCCACTGTTGTTCCATATATGCATGTGTTCTGCTTGCTCTGCAACTGTGTTAAATCTGGTATGTTGGTTTAATGGGAATATCTATGCATGCTGTTATAACTAATCCTGAATGCTGTTGACTGTTACTAATCCATATCTGTCATAATCCTGTGACAACACAGCTTGTTTGGGAAGGCCGGTCCCAGCGGACCCACCTGTCCCATCTTAGCTGGCCATGGCACAGGGTACGAGGACATCTGGGGCCCAGCTTGGGACCTCCTCTTCCGTGGGCCCTGCACCACCTTCAGGTGGAACAGCTGCAGGGGATGGGGCTTGTCCCCCCCTTGGAGCGGCCACGGAGGGGAACCTGTCACCCGTCAACAGGTCCGGGCCGTGGTGCGTAAGGAGCTCGATCTGGAGTATTGAGAGCGGCTACGCCAGCTTGAGGGTTGAGTGGCACTATTAGAGGGTGAGCCTGCCCCTCCTACACAGCCCCCAGCACAGCCACCTTCGGGGCCGTAAAGGTGCAGTGGTGACTGCCCAGGGGTGTTTCCAGTTGGGGGCTCATGGGTTTGTGACTTCCAAACACCCCTCACCATCCAAGGTGTTTATCCCCCACATAGGTTCATAGGTTCATAGGTTCATACTAGGCTATCTGCCCGAGGGCATTTACAAGCCTAGCCCATCGTTTTGTGGCTTACGCCACCCCTTTAGTATGGGGAACTATACCCATTATTTTGCTGTGCCTCTGTCGAGCAGTGACACTAAGGTAATCCCTGGGGTATATCTGCGATCTCCCATCCATTGGTCAAGATTTCTCTTGAACAAGGCCAGCGAGGTGCTCTGCCTCACATGTACCGGGATTTTGTTCCACAGCATAGGGAGTCTTTGGGTGATGAATCTATCCCTCCAGCACGTCCTATTAATAGCCGTGTCGAGGTTTAAGTCTCCCGCCCTTGTGGCTCTGATGGATCTAGATTTTTTGAGGTGAAGCATATTCATCAAATCTGGGTTTGACATGGCCTTGTATGTTAGGCAAAGGTCACCTCTGAGCAAGCGGTAAGCGACTGAATAGAGGGCTGAGTGGCACTATTAGAGGTGTCATATACTGGCCCTGTATGCATCTTGTGTGTCTTGTCTGTTAACCTACCTAACCTACCTCACCAAATATACCTACTACCCCTCTCCAACATCCCACTCTCACCTGAAAAAAAAGGGCAATCTGTTCCCACAAAAAAATCTTGCCCCATACATAGCTGTCAATTTTGCACACGGGTCCACTGGACACATGTAATCTGGTCTAATTGGCATCACAATAAATATATGTTGTCCTCACCCCTCTCCCAGGGGTTTGAGATTTCAAATGTACCTGCAAATATAGTGTATATGCACAGCTGTTGCTGTAGAAGAAATGGGCAGCTATGGATCTTTCCTATACCTTTCCTGCACATGCCTAGCTATTTTCACTACTGTCTTTCCCTCTTTGTGCCCCATTTTTCACCACTGTCCTATCAACCCCTTTTTCTTTTCTTTTAAAGGAATTAGTGTGGGAGTAAGCTGCAGTAAGCACTGTTAAGCAGCGGTAAGCTGGTTTGCGCAGGTTTGCCCGGGGGTAAGCTATGCCTACACAGGCTGAGAGATTTGAAGCTGACTGTAAGACAACATAAGCGAAGGTTGGCAGTGCTTACCATCGTGCAAACCCGTGCAAACCTGCTTACAACTGCTTAAAATTGCCTTGATCACTCTGTAGCCAATGTCCTTTGTTCTGCCCAGCAACAAAATAAACTGCTTATCCAAGGCACGGATCCAGGACCCTACACTCCATACACAAAGTGATTTACCACTAAACCAATGCAGATATAACCTGAAGTTTTCACAAACATATCATGCAGCACAATCAGTCAACAGTACAGGAAATGTATTATTATCACACCACATAACCTGTTAATGCAAGAAGTCTGGACAAAGTATGCCACACTGTGGGTACAAATAGGGATATATGTCAACTAATGCTCTGATGCACTTAAAATGTTGCTAGTTACACAGTTGTATGTATTAGAACACATATGTAAAATGCGATGAAGTCTGAAAAACAAATGTGTTGCCACTAGTTACTGACTTCAGTGCTGCGATCATCCATGGCAATTGCCAAGTGAATGAGGAACAGGCCAAAATATGAGCCAAACATGCATGGACATATGGACAGATATATATATCTGTAAATGTAGACAGACAGCTATATGTAGATATATATATATATATATATATATATATATATATATATATTTATATATAAAAATATATATGTATATATCTATATATATATATATATATATATATATATATATATATATATATTTTATATATATATATATATATATATATTAATGTATGACTCACATATAATCATATAACATCAATTGTATATAGATTGTATATAGATACATACATATGTTCATATGTATGTATATATATATATATATATATATATGTGTGTGTGTGTGTGTGTGTGTGTGTGTGTGTGTGTGTGTGTGTGTGTGTGTGTGTGTGTGTGTGTGTGTTATATATATATATATATATATATATATATATATATATATATATATAGATAGATATATATACAGATGTATATATCTACAGGTACATATATATAGATATAGCCATATGAGATAGATATAGGTACATATACATATACACACACAAAAGGTATCGGTAGTCATACATATGTAGAAGTAGTGTGGAAGTACTGGGTGCAAAGTATATCCCACAGCCACAAGCCCTTCAAGTGACACCTGTGAAATGTGTAGTGTGGCAACCATTCCCACTAATGAAAATACTGACATTAAACATATACCCACCCACAATTCAAAGGACATGATGCAACACACAGGTACGCATACACAGATAACCTTTATTCATGTACTATACAATAATGTATGCCAGTACTGACACCACATAAGGATTGAAATATGTAATCAGTCATAAATGCAAGGCCCACACAAAACAGTAGATGCAAGCAATGTGTATATATACCATACTATGCTGTCCAGGCCAAGTCCTTCAATTAGTACAACAGTAGAAACAGGATTTGCCTTCAGGATACATAGCAATCAACAATTACAGATGTAGTTCAGCAGCATCCAATTACACCCTGTAGTCAAGCCCTAGGGGGAAAAGTAGCACTTGTGTTAATGTCACAGTATCTTGTACATAACATTGCTTAACCTGACATCTTACTATCACACTGAATAACCCTCATCTTAACAGTTATATCCCAGAAAAGGTACCATAGCCTAGGTTAATGGCATAGAACCCCCCCCCCCCCTCCCATAAAAGGCTGTACAAGGGCAAGGAACACTGTGTACCACACACTTACCTCTGGACTGTACAAGAGCACATATGTGTTCTCCAGCTGTTGCCCCCATATATACGGACTTGGCCCAACAGTTGGTGTGGAAATCCATGACATGACTGGGATGATAGCAGTAATGCTAGCGGTAAATAATGATAGGCCATTACATAACAACCCTTCCTGTATCACAGCAGGACAAAGACTGGCATATATGTGGAGGACAGAGGCAGGAGCATAGGGCCATATTTGCATTATTGCTGTTACACACCCTGGAAATTGCTGGTGTTACAGGATTCGTTGCAGCATACCCTTATGCAGGGATACAACATTGAAATACAAATGGATGTAGCCATGTACTGATAGCACTCAACAGACAGAATGCCACAGATATATCTGGGATAATAGCTGTGTGGTGCACAGACAAAACCTAACAGCCAATCTCCCCAGTATCATACGGATAGGCCCACAGTTGAGAGCTATGCAGACAGACAACATTCTATGAAAAAGTACCATGTACACAGAAACCCTGTAAGAACAGCAAGATACATTGCACACAACAACACTACTCACGCTGTCTGTAGGTCTGGAACCTTACCCAAATGTGGATTTGGCCTGTGTCTGCAGGTTATGCTGTCTGTAACACTGATGTCCACACACAGGATGGATGTCATCCATACTGTAAAGGTGAAGGGACAACGCCCACAGAAGGCAGCAATTTATAGTATAGGGTTGCCATGACAGTGGATATCTGAAGTACTACACAGCAGGCTGCATGCAATTAGCAACTGGTGGACACTGACTGGTGCAGAGGCCACCACCTGATCATGTGCAATACCAACAAAAGCATGCTGCAATCTATTCACACCAGCTCAATCACTCTATGAGAGAGAGATAGAGAGAGACAGACAGAGGAAAGAAAACATTTCCAAGAAAGGTCACAAAGCTCAGGGTTGCGTTACAGTTGAAAAAACATAACAGGTATGTGAAACAAATGTGCATTTACTTGCATGTAGTATATGGCATAGAATAATAGGATATATACTGTGAAAGGATGTATATGTGCCATCAGTACTTGTTCCTGTAATGTAATGATGTTCTGCTCAACAACTGCACTGGACAGTAGTGTCAGTCCCTGTGGGCAGTGGGACATACCTGTCAAATGTGTAGACCAGCAGTGAATGGCAAAGATGTGACCCATGATATCTGTATTCTGTAAATTACTGTGGCCAACGGCTGGTGGGGGTATTAATACTGCCATGGTAGACACATGGGTGAGAGACCACACCACCTGCAAGACAGTCATGTTAAAGTATAGCATGGCCTGCCCAACTGCCGTAGCAGTATAATATGCTTATCTAAAGTTTGTCACCATATATACCTCTCTAATGTTAGTCTGTGTTCACATGTGACACCTGTCTGTGTTGCAGCAAGGCAGAACAGTTCAGCTGTGAAGTAAAGAGGGTACATGGGTGTGGTCCAGATGTTCGTATGCACCCCACATACAGATACATATATGTGTGATACATATTCACAGCTGTGTATGTTTACAGAACCTCGGACAGTTATACATTTATATAGGTATATAAACAACACACAATGATATCTACACATATATGCACATATGTACATATACATACATAAATATATATATATATATATGTGTGTGTGTATGTCTACATATATATATATATATATATATATATATATATATGTCAATACATGTCCCTCGCCATGACATGTATGAGAGAACATCACACATCAATACACAACATACCTACACACCAGTACATGGCTGCAAGATGGAGTGTGGAGTGTGGTGTGTATCCCATGTTGGGAACACATCGCAATTGTATGAGAAGGTGGGATATATATGTTAGTGAAGGATATTAGGCACATATTGGTATGTAGGTCTGGTTGAGTGACAAACAAGACAGCATACAGGGCAGGTATATGACACATGTGGTGGTTAAACACTGTGGACGGGTAGTTACATTTGGAATGTGGAGGCCATTGAGCCCCCACATGGGAACAAAGAGAACATGGTGCCCACTCATGGACAGTCATAACAGCATCTACATGGACATAAAGGTGCCTGGGCTGTGCGCTGGGCAGGAGGGACACGCATGTCGAACCCTGTGTATGTGTACTGCATGCCTCCAGGTGATGTAGCACATACCCCATGTCTCTGTGGAGCTCCCTATGCAAAAGACCCTCAACCTAACTGGGTGACATACATATGTCTGTGTGTGCTCCATGGGGGGGGGGGCACCATCCCCTGAGGTGGTTCCACATGAAGGTAGTGATGGAACAGTAGATAATGAGGTTCCATGGTGGGCCACAGCTATGATGTGGACTGGTAACGTGCACATTAGGTTGGAGTGGTGTTCTTCCTGGCAAATAACCCCTACACATACTGGTGTGTAACTGTCATGGAACATATGTGGGCTGTAATAGTCCACACAATCCCAGAACATGCCCAACAGCATGCATAGATATCCCCAATATCACAGAATGGCAGATGTGCAGCAATCACATAGCATGGCTACCACATGCATATGTGGAAACATAGCGGCAGTGACAATGGCATGCAGGTGAAATACCCTGTAACAGCCCAGCAACTCTAGTGTACTCACAGGGAGCATGTCTATAAACACAAAGCAGAAAGTGTTGTACAATACAATATATGACCCAATGGCACATATACCGGACACATACCACTAGCATTGTGTGAACATTATGTTGGAGCTGATATGGTGGTGGGAGACTGATATGTGTATTGTATTATGGTAAACTTGAAATATGAGTTGCTCAGACATATTTCCATCATTATGTCTTTCAGGGAGTATGGCTGCATGAGGAATCCCACATACACTGCCACTGAGGATGAAATTATAATCACCAGCATCATCCACAACTACCAGCTGTTGTTCTCACGGACAAGCCGGGATCAGCTGGAGAGAACAGCCATGTGGAATGATGTGGTCTGCAGGGTGAATCAGTTGGGGCTGCACAGCCGTACATATGAGCAGGTCCACCACCATTGTAGTGACCTACTCCACCAAGTACGTCGCCATGCCACTGTCATGCGGGGTGACCACCTTGCAACAGGGGGGGCCATAACATCCATCCCCCCCACCAGAGTGGAGGAGCTGCTCATGAGCCTGGCAGCACCTGCCTGCCCACAAGAGCTCAGACTTATACAGTCATGGAGGTGGGTGCTACACACATACCAGACATGGAGCATGCAGGTAAGATTCCAGGGCATATCAGTAGACTACTGTATTGTATGCATCTGTACAGGTAGATCATGCATATGTGAGATGTGGGGTCTGTTGCTATGTAGTACTGATAAGCAGTAATGCATAATCTGTAGTACTGTGGACTTCAGCTGTTGTTGTACTGTAATATTGCAGCCACCCTATAGAAATGCCACAGCTGTGGCCACTGACATCAACTCTATCCCATCCCAATGTAGGTACCTCTGGGATATCAGCAAGGCAGCAGCCGGATGCCGATGAGTATGGTTTTAGGTTTTCCTTTGCAATTCACTGTGCATGTCATAGCTAAGCTGTAGGCCATGTACACATCTAACACACCTACCCATAATGCATGCTTTACATGTGCACTGACAGAGCACACCCCTCACTAATGGGATTACCAGCCTCAAACACATGTAAAACACAGTCCATCTCAGTCATCTGTGGCTACACTCCAGTGCACATTGCCCAGGCACAGCTGACATCTGCCCAACATACACAGCTATGTCATACACAGAGCAGTTGAACATGCTACACATAAAGACGTCCCACTCCCTCTGCAAACACATGCTCCAGGGTCCTAAACCTCATCAACACATTACACAGAACATACTGGAGGGATAGGGCCCTGTCCTGGGGAATCCTCACACTCTAGAACAGACTACCCATACATGTCAGGCAATGCTACTCATTGGCAGAAACACTTGACAATTGGATGGGAAATGGGGAATTCACCCTGGGTAGTATGTCTGTGCCACAGCCTGACAGGGGCACAGGGGAATAACATTAGTGGGTGGTGCATGGCTGGGAACCCCCATGGCTAGACTTATGTAGGCCCCAGGACCAACAGACCAGTACTCACCTATGAACCTATGTGTACCACAGGCATCATCAGCCAGGGCTCAATCATGGTCAGTAATGGTCCCTACACTCACCATAGGTACAGTACATTGTGTCTGTGGTTGGTCTAATGGTACTCTATCACTCATACATACACCACTGATGATGACATATGTGAATACACATCAAGCATTCACTAAACACGTGTCCACATGTGATCCAGGAACACACAGAGGCTGTGAGCAGTAGCAGAAACACAACTGACACACATATACACATCCTGCAATGGTGTGTACACCTGTGAGGTATGGTGCACTGTACATGTCAGGGTGCTGAACAGATGCACAGCAATGCTGTGGACATGGGTGCAGTGAGTTCCAGGGGGAGGGCCATCACCTACTAACAGAAGCCATGCATCACAGCCATGTATAATGTTTGTAACAGGGATTGACTAGAGTCACACTGCATGCTGTTGAGCGCCACATGTCCTGCATGCTAACATGTGTGTAATTACAGGTTTGTGACACTGTACTGCACCATTGCCTGCTATCGTGTGTGTTATGGGGGTGTGGGAGCAGTCTGTAGGTGCTGTCTGGTGGAGTGTATGGGTTGCCATGTATGTCGACTGCATGTGTGTATGTCTGTGTGTGTGGCCATGTCTGCACTTGTGTGTGTGTGTGTGTGTGTGTGTGTGTGTGTGTGTGTGTGTGTGTGTGTGTGTGTGTATGTGTGTGTATGTACTGTTTAGCGGTGATGTACAGGTCTTACAGTCTGTTCCCTGTTTTACCCTCAGAGTTGGCGAGAAGGGGTTGGGTCCCCCCACAGGGTATCTGATGTCACTGATACAGACAGTGACCATGAGGATAGGTGTGTTGAGGCACAGGAAGGGTTGTCAGGGGCTGCCGCTGGGCCACCAATTGACAACCCACATGTATTCACCCCATCCACGCACACAGTCACACTGCCTCTACATACCTCATCACCACTGGCCTTAGCTGAGGGACAGCCTACGGTTGGCATTGGCCAGGACAGTGTGGTATCTATAGCATGTGTGTCAGGGCACAGCAGCCATAGCCAGATGTCTGGCGGGGTATCACATAGGCAGATGATCAGGGGTGCTCGTCGGAGCACTGCTGGTCATCATGCCCCTGGCAGACATGCCACATCTATTTCAACCACACATCATGTTCCAGACTGTCATGGAGGCACAGGCATGAATGGAATGGTACACCAGGCAGGGTCTAAGGGTGCAGAGGGCTCATCACACCTCTGTAACTGACAGCATCCCTGACCTAGCAGGTGCCATCTGTAATTACACAGAGGTCATGGATAAACGGTGGGGTGAGACAATGGATATCATGCACAATTGGCCTGTCCATGCATCAGGACAGGGCAGGACAGTTGCGATGGCCATGTGGACGTATGCCAGCAACACCAGCAGCTGGAGGTCACCGTGGATGTCCAACCAGTCACAGCCGCTCCCGTAGTGGCAGTACCAGCCCCAGCACTGAGGAGGGGTGCTGTCTCAAACTGTCATAACAGACCATATGCACATGCCCCTGGCCAGTCCCAGGAGGGACCTGGATCCAGTGGACATCCTTCAAACTCAGGGACAGTACTCGATCTGGCTTTGCACCTGATACTGTCTGTAGCACCCCTGCCAGGCACAGGTCCCATGTCCATGGCCTGAGATGGTGAACTGCAAACCCTGCCAGGTACAGTCTGCAGCTGTCTCACAATTCCCTGTATAGGGCAGCCACATGGAGAAACTGTGTGCATGCAAACACACACACATAAACAACAAAACTAGGGCAACCACATACCTGCACACAAGACTTCACCAGTGGCCCATAACAGTACTCAGCCCCCTCACACACACACACACATGTTGTCAATTGTATGGCTCAGCCTAGGCCTCTGGCAAACCAACAACACATCCTGTGCATATGATGATACCTGTGCCACTCCCTGACATCCGTAACATCATTGCAGGGACAGGCTATCATGGTGCTGATGCACAGGGTGACCGTACAACAGTGTAGCAATGGAATGATGTGTAGCATGTTGTCAGCAAAGTGAAATGCTAATATCTTGGAAGGTGTAGTTGTGCAGCCATGATGCATCATAGCTGTAATTAACAATGTTGCATTGTTGTCACCAGTATCTATTCTGATTGTGTTGTGTTTGTCCATGTGTCACATGGCTGATGGATGTAGTGGTGTCAGCAGGCCATTTACAGTGGACACCAGTAAGTGTAGTGGGTGGTACACATGCCATGGCTGGGTACAACTCAAAGAGTCTTTGGTTTGGATGCAGTACAGGTACAAGACTGTACACATGGAGGTATGTCCCCGTGTAGGTAACACATCTGTTGCACATGTAATCCCACCAAGACAGGATAGGCACAACCACACAGTGCTATATATCCAGTCTGCAATGTGGATGACATTGAACATGCTAACAGCAGGGTATATGTCCCTCTCCCCACTCTACTACGATCCTCACCTAAGTAACGTGTGTGCCAATGCCAGTGGCATAGCCCTTCCCTTAGGAGGATGTGAGGCGGTCAACTACTGTGAATGGTGTAAACAACAACTAACAACCTGATTACATACACTGTACAGTATTACAAACAGCTATGTGGGGGGATAGACACAACAGTAACTGCAATAATGGCGGTTGTGTGCACAACAGCCACACCCAGTGAGTTATAGCAACCCCAGTAGTGCTGCACACCTCAACAGTGTGGAGGAGGGCATTAACACATCTATGACCTGTGAAGGACTGTATGTCCACGGGATGGCACCTGTGGAATATTGGCATATGCCAAGCAGTCCTGGTGGAAACATATTCTGTGAACGGAGGTAGATCCCTTAACAACTACACACATTCCTGTATGTGGGATGGTGTACAAAAGCCTGCTATGATCTACATAGGCATTGTGCACCTCCTAACCCTCATCTACACCTGCCATGGTTGGGTAAAGGAGGTATACCAGGTTCAGGTTGTATTCTCTGCCTTTGATAAGTCCAACATTGGCGGGGTCCCGTGTGTTAGATTACCAGAGATATTGGCCATGGGTTCATTGTTGATATGTTCCATGTCCCTGCAGACCAGGGTCATCAGGCTTCTGGGTGGTAGCTCCCAGCTGACATGGTAGATTTGTGGTCATCCTTGCCAACATTGGTCAATCCATTATCAGGTGTAGGCCTATTGGATTGTATGAGAGATCCCAGCTACTTACTGCACCTGTCCAGGGGGTTCCTCCAAGCATGACACGTCACTTGGCTGTACTGCATGATATGTTATCTAGATGTCTGCGTGTGTAACTATATTGCAACCTTAACAGATACAACATGTCCATATATGTATAGATATAAATATATATAAATATATATGTTGTTTTACTAACTCTATATACATATATATCACTATCTATGCAAATAGTCTTATATATCTGTTAGCAGATAAATATATCTATATAGGTATATATGGCCATACTACTGAAGATAGCAATTGCAGATTAACAAATACACCTATGCCCACATGATTTCCCCAGAGGTGTATTTCTAGATGAGTGACATCAGCAGCCTTGCCAAAGTTGGTATATGAATTGTACAGGGTGTGAGTAGCCTAAAAAGCATTGTTCTCTACTCAGTCAGACAAACACAGATTCACACGCAAGCACACAGTTGGCAGGTCTGGGGTTAGGACACCTACCTAAGTACTTTATCACACTACAGCAGTACGCTGTTAATAGGGTTGAGAGGCCCCACACACTATACGTCTTGTACGAATATGCATCCCTCCACAGCCAAACACATGTGCCCTGCAATACACTACGAAGTACAGTCTGCCTCCCATAGGACATGTAATATGTGGAAGCCATCAACGTCCCCAGGATACAGATACACAGACACATATATGCAGATACAGATATACATATGTATATATATATATATATATATATATATATATATATATATATATATATATATGTATATATATATATATATATATATATATATATATATATATATATATATATATATATATATATATATATATATATATATATATATATATATATATATATATATATATATATATATATATATATACATATATATATATATATATATATATATATATATATATATACATGTGACTACACATACACACACAGATATATGTACAGTAAGATACATATGTAGGAGGTGCACACAATATGGAACAGCCACTATGCCTACAGTTAACACCTGAACAACGGGACACTGTATGGGTGACGCATACTAAGGTGAATCGTTGCCTGCAACATATACCCATAGAAAGGTCATATGAAAGACACCATACACAGGTTTGCAGAAATGGGAATCCTTTAATTGTGTGCTATAACAGTTCTATATGCCATATCATATAGCTGCTCAAACACTGACAACCATATAAACGGAGTACTGCAACTGTGAAACAGTTACACTAATACAGTAGTCTGGAAAGGTTCACAACTGTTGCTGTCCAGGCCAAGCCCTTCAGAATGTACAATAGTGCAGACAGTCTGGGCCACAGGGTACCACACAATCAGCAGTATGTACTGCAGGTGTGTAGTTCAGCAGCCTCTATCTACACTCTGTACAAACTCTGTAGGAGGTAAAGGCGTTTTGTGATCAAATGGGTTGTACCAGGTACATAACAAGGCATAACACACAGAACAGTCTGTAGGGCAGGAGGCAGTAGGCTTGCAGCATCCCAAGTCATTTAAGTAATGTCAATATAGGTGGAGTATATGGTACTGTACATCCACATACTTTGTGGCAGCTCACCCCTGATACCCCCACATTTTGCAACAGCCTAGGTCATGTATGGTGCTCCCCACCTAGACTCAATAATACAAGCCCATATACCACTGTTACATACACTGGCCTCTGCAGTGCATAAGGGCGCACATGTGTTGTGTAGGTGACGCCCACACATATATGGCCCAGGCCCCACTGTATGTGTGGGGGATACAACAGCAGTGGACTAATACCAGCAATGGCAGTGTGATATACTCACAGTCCACTACAGAACAACCCCCACCAGCATGACATATGTGCAAAGCTTGGTATGTAGATGGGGACAGAGGCTGGAACACAGGCACATATGTGGAACACTATTGCCATACACTAAGCAAGGTGCTGGTGTTACAGGATAGTCTGCAACATACCCTTAGTCAGGGAATTGAGGTTAGAAATAGACATGGATGTAGCCATGTACTGATAGCATGCAACACACACACTGCCAGTGTAATATCTGACACAGGACCTGTGTGGTGGACGGACAACACATGATAGGCATACCTCTGTCCAGCAAGAGGTTAGGCCCACAGTAGTGAGCTATGCAGACAGACTGCATTCTAAGGTACACTAGTATGTATACACACACACACACACACACACACACACACACACACACACACACACACACACACTGTAACACCAGTATTATGCAAAGCATTACACAACACCCACAGTCTGTCTGTAGTTCATGTTCCTCCTACAAATATGCAGCCGCTCTGAGTGTGCAGGTTCTCCTGTAAGAGGTATTGCTACCTGCTGCCTGTATCACTGATGCCCACACACAGGAAGGATGCCCATCACACAGGAAATGTAAAGGGACCACGCCCACATGCTGTAGGGGTTTATAGTGGGTGGTTGCCATGACAGTAGTAATTCAATGCAGTACACATGTGTAATTATATATATATGTCTATCTGGATAAGTATATGCACATATATTTCCACCATATGTTGTGGACATGGAGTGTAGTCGTACACCAGTCCCTGCAGTCCCAAAGTCATGGTGCAAGGGGATGACAGGTATGTATAGCAGGTATATTACTAGACTGTTGCTACTGTTATTGGGATTGTCTTCACAGACATGGTGTGTGTGGATGCTGACATCTGCTTATAACATGTGTGCCATTGGCTACTGACAGACATCCTAAGGGAATCATTGTAAGGTACCGCTGCTAGCATGTAATGCCCCTGTGGAGTGCAGCAGAGATATTGGCCACTATATGTGGAACTTTGGACACACCCTGTACAGTCCAGAGGTATACACATAATCCCTTAGTGCACCACATGTGTACCAGGTCTGACAATATGGATGTAGACAGCCATGTAGATGGGTATCACGGTTTACCTTCATAATAGCAAAACACGGTGGTGTGATTGCTCATATGAGTGAATCATAACCACGAAACTTACAACAGCAACAATTGTAAATGTTCGAAAATCAGCAAATCGAAAAGCCAATTTGCTGATTTTTGAACATTAACATCGAAAAAAAATAGATAAAGTGTAATGCAGGGGCAAGCCCCCCTGCACCCCCCCCCCCATTTTATTATTCTAACTCCAAGATCACACTACAGTGGGGAAAGGAACAATTTTCCGATCCCCACTATAGTGCAATCTGCCCCAGTATGTCGAATGTGCAATGAGCGAATCTCACTGTGCATTCAAACCTTTTTCCGTTCAGCATTTGCAAACTTTGCATACTGCCTTTCGGAAAATTGCTGTTCTCCCTTGTGCAATACGCACATGTAAAGGTAAACCGAGTATAACACATAACGACTGGTATACATTTGGCACCACAGGTGTTGGATTCACACACTCCTGTCTGGCCTGACACATAATGACTGCTGGTACAGGAGTGCCATGGACACATACCACACACTAGATATTGACATGCATCTATACAGCATCCCACTGTTCTGTCTGATATACATGACATTTAAGGGAGGCCCAGCAGCAGTACATCTGGCAAGTATCTGCACATAACATCCCACTGGTTAAGTACACTAAGCTGCTAGACATGTAACAATGCACTGTGCAGGCTACAGGCAGACTGGCTCAACACTGGCCTACATTTCATATGGGGGAATGCACATGTACCTGCATATATAGCAGGCTCGACAGCCATGTCACAGCACAGGGTAAGATACACCTGTGTGACAGTGCATAACCACAACCAATGTGAACACAGCCACAGCCACATATGGTAAGCTAGCATAATATTACAGTATATGGACTATCTGTTCTACACCATCCTCATATGTGTCACTCACAGAATGACCCTACATATACTGGGCTGCTACACTGTTTGGTATGATGGCTGTCTGTGGTATGGGACATGTGTGTGTGTATGGCCCTACAAACATGTACGGCGAAACGGTACCATACAGTGGGGCAGCATGTAACATCTGATAGAAGGGGAGCTAGAACAATGACATCTACCACAGTCTGTACACAGGCTGAAGTACATTTTAACAATATACACACTGCCGACATTCACCATCACTAGACAGACCTCAGTACTGTACAAATATCCACAGAATGTCCAGCTTATGTCACATGTACATGACATGTGTGGCAATCTGATACATCACTGGCTTGTTTTCAGCTATGATGACAGTATTTATGGTGTACAGCACATATGCACCACTTCATGCACGCCATATGTACAAAGGTTGACAGAGGTGTGGCTGACAGCACATACACAGGGCCAATATAGACATGTTACTGTGATAACCTCATATATTTTCCATTGTAACAGGGTTTGTTGCAACATATGAGGGATATGAAGTCAGTAACTGTCATGGCCTTCACCATCTACAGACTGCAATCCTCACACTACCTTCTGCATTCCACAGATTGATGCACTGTGGCTAACACATGAAACCATAGGCACAACACTGCCCAGTCTGCAGATGACCCTGCAGATGGGGATTCCTCATATACATGGAACTGACATGGGAGGTATTGCGACATGTACGACAGGCATATCCAGACAAACACTGTTAAACCAACATTACTCCAAATGCAGTATAGCAGCACTTACAGTCTCTAGTCAGGTCAGGCACACCCCCCTCCTGTTGGTTGCCCTCTTTCCACAGTGTATGTTGTTAGAGGTAAATCCCCAATCCATCTGGGATGTTGTTTGCCAAACATCAGATCTAGTTCCTGCTCACAGTGACTGCAAAGGCCCAACACCACCATGATGTTCCTAGGTATTGGAGTGTGTTTCCATGCAATTGGCTATGGGATTGTTACCACAGCTGTTCCACATGCAATCAGCTAGGGGAGGGCTGCAATTCATGCAGAGGCCATCAGCTGATCATGAGCATCACGTAAAATACACATGCTGCTGCCTAAGCAAGGCAGGTGTGGGTCTCCACATCCACCAGAGAGGGAGTGGGGGAGGCAGACAGAGGCAGATACATGTCAGGGAGGGGTGGGAGGGTAAAACTGAAGCATGTTTGTGTCACACACCTACCAGCACAGGGTATCAAACCCCCAACAACTATGTAGTGCTATCACAGGTTGATGCAGTTATTGAATGCACCACATGGGTTACCTGATGTGGAGCACTCAGAACATATATGTGAGGGTGAGTGACATCTGCAACAGGGATACAGTAGATATATGGTAGGTGTCGTACACATGCCTGTCTGCATGAACAGGTGCCAGCATCAACACAGGCACACTCACATAGGGACGCACACACATTGACACACTTGGCAGGGCCAGGAGTGCAACTCATCATTAGTAGGATTGCCACAACACATCAATGTGCAGGTATCACATGCACCACATCAGTCATACAGAGGCCGTATGGGCAAAGAGTATGAGGAGATGTCAGACATCAGACAGTATCCTTCAGTATGCCCTGGGGGGTTGTAGTGAGTATGGATGTGGACATACGCACCATACAACACACACACATGAACATACAGGGTGCCAGTTCTGATATGCTTTGGTGCATGTCTACATGGGTGTGTGGTGGTCAACTGTGCCAGCAGGCTGTACAAGGCTAGGCAATGGTTATACCTTGGCATCAGGCTACATGACAATGGTCTGCATTGTGGCTCAGGCCTGTAGTTACTGCATTTGCCCACACAGATGGGTATTGCATCCCCCATCCAGTCAGCTGGGTGACTATTGTGTGTGGCCATTGCTATACACCACATGCTATGTATGTGTTCCTTAGTCCATGACATGGATGGTGTCTGGGATGTGCACACCTCCCACATGCATGTACAGTGACATGTGGAACTGTACCTGGGGTGTCTGGCCCATGTTGTGAACACAGATTACTAACAGATGTGCCAGTCTTGCCCACCTGTGGCAGGAACTGGTAATGGGCAGCAGGTTTACCCTTCACCTACATTGATAGCATGCCAACAGCATTCCCTGATGTCAGTGTCATCTGTCCATACAGGGCATGTTGTCAGGCATGGTAAGTCCATTGTGAGTCACATGTGAAGGCACCACAGGTGATGCAGGTGTCCATTGGGGAACATGGTGGAGGTGCACTGTCTGCATGTATGTGCATATTGGACAGATGGGCAGGGTGACATGCCCTCTGTAGCCCACTGCTATCACTGCATAGTTACTATCAGTGGCCAATATGCAGTGTACTACCCACATATTGGCTGTTGCCTAGGCGTGTGCATATGACACATGGGTTGAGTGTGTGCTCTGGGTAATAGTGGAGTTGCTAATTTGGATTGGCTGGCCTTGATGTCACATGTATGGGTATGGCTTTGCACCCCAGCCTCTCAGCTAATTTACATTTGTTATCCTTGTATGGTTGACGGGGCGGCCACGGTGGTGCAGTGGTTAGCATTGCCGCCTCACAGCAAGAGGTTCTCCGGTTCGATCCTCGGCTGGAGTGCCTTCTGTGCGGAGTCTGCATGTCCTCCCTGTGGTCGCGTGGGTTTCCTCCGGGTGCTCCGGTTTCCTCCCACATCCCAAAGACATGCTGCAGGTGGATTGGACACTGTAAATTGGCCCTAGGTGTGCGTGTGAGTGTGCCTTCTGTGGAAGGTTGGGCGCCGGGCTGGCAACTCGACACCATAAAACTCCACTGCCATTCAATGTGCGGACAAGGTGATCCGCTGTGGCGACCCCTAACCGGGAAAAGCCGAAAGAAGAAGAAGAAGAAGAAGATCCTTGTATGGTTGACATTGTGATATATAGTAGGGCCACCATAAAAGTAATAAACAAAACCCCCTCCACATTGGCCACAGGTGTCATACACTCACCTCTACACAGGATATTAGTCTCACACACACACACACACACACACACACGCACACACACACACACACACACACACACACACACACACACACACACACACACACACACACCTGTCATGTCTTGGAGTTGAACCCTTACCTAACTAGTTTATTACACGACAGCACTACGCAGTTATAGTACATGCCACGGACATTACTGGAATACTTTTTCCCCAAAGGTGTATTTCAATGTGACTGACAGCAGCAGGATTACCAAAGTAGGGCATTTCAACTGTACTGCGAGTGACTAGCCTAAAATGCATTGTTCCCTACACAGACAGTGAGATGCACACAAAACATCCACAACTGTTGTTGGGTATAGAACCCCTGACAAAGGCCTATATCACACTACAGCATGGAGCTGTTATAGGACACATCACAGGGATTACTAGAGACATCCTTCCCCAAAGGTGTATTTCACACTCAATGACATCAGCAGGTTTACCAAAGTAGGGCATTTCACCTGTACTGCGAGTGACTAGCCTAAAATGCATTGCTCCCTACACAGACAGTGAGACACACAAAACATCCACAACTGTCATGTGTGGGTATAGAACCCCTGACCAAGGCCTATATCACACTACATCAAGGAGCAGTTATAGGTCACACCACAGGGATTACAGGGAACTTTCTCCCCACAGTTGTATTTCACAATGAATGACATCAGCAGGATTGGCAAAGTAGAGCATTTGAAATGTACTGCGAGTGAGTAGCCTATGATGCATTGCTCCATACACAGACATTGAAACACACGCAAAACATCCAGAACTGCCATGGGTGGTGATGGAACCCTACCACAGTTCTAAATCACACTACAGCAGTACACAGTTACAGGACGTGCTACAGACATTACTGGGCTATGATTTCCCCAGAGGTGTATTTCTAGATGAGTGACATCAGCAGCCTTGCCAAAGTTGGTATATGAATTTTACAGGGTGTGAGTAGCCTAAAAAGCATTGTTCTCTACTCAGTCAAACACAGATTCACACACAAGCACACATTTGGCAGGTCTGGGGTTAGAACACCTACCTAACTACTTTATCACACTACAGCAGTATGCTGTTACAGGACATGCTACAGAAATCATTAGGCTATGCTTTCCCCAGATGTGTATTTCTAGGTGAGTGACATAAGCAGCCTTGCCAAAGATGAGTATATTAATTGTACGGTGTGTGAGTGACCTAAAAAGCATTGCTCTCTACTCAGTTAGACACACAGAAGCACACAGTTGCTAGGTCTGAGATTAGAACACCTATCTAACTACGTTATCACGCTACAGCAGTACACAGTTACAGGATGCAGCACTACAGAGATTACTTGGCTATGATTTCCCCAGAGGTGTATTTCTAGGTGAGTAACATCAGCAGCCTTGCCAAAGTTGAGTATATATATTGTACAGGGTGTGAGTGGCCGAAAAAGCATTGGTCTCTACTCAGTCAGACACACACACAGATTCACACCCTAGCCAGGTCTGGGGTTAGAATTCCTACCTAACTACTTTATCACACTACAGCAGTACACAGTTACAGGATGCGCTATGGTGATTACTGAGCTATGATTTCCCCAGAGGTGTATTTCTAGATGAGTGACATCAGCAGCCTTGCCAAAGTTGGTATATGAATTGTACAGGGTGTGAGTAGCCTAAAAAGCATTGTTCTCTACTCAGTCAGACAAACACAGATTCACACGCAAGCACACAGTTGGCAGGTCTGGGGTTAGGACACCTACCTAAGTACTTTATCACACTACAGCAGTACGCTGTTACAGGACATGCTACAGAAATCATTGGGCTATGCTTTCCCCAGAGGTGTATTTCTAGGTGAGTGACATAAGCAGCCTTGCCAAAGATGAGTATATTAATTGTACGGTGTGTGAGTGGCCTAAAAAGCATTGCTCTCTACTCAGTTAGACACATACAAGCACACAGTTGCTAGGTCTGAGATTAGAACACCTACCTAACTACTTTATCACACTACAGCAGTACACAGTTACAGGATGCAGCACTAGAGAGATTACTTGGCTATGATTTCCCCAGAGGTGTATTTCTAGGTGAGTGACATCAGCAGCCTTGCCAAAGTTGAGTATATGTATTGTACAGGGTGTGAGTGGCCGAAAAAGCATTGCTCTCTACTCAGTCAGACACACACACAGATTCACACACTAGCCAGGTCTGGGGTTAGAATACCTACCTAACTACTTTATCACACTACAGCAGTACACAGTTACAGGACATGCTATGGAGATTACTGGGCTACAATTTCCCCAGAGGTGTATTTCTAGTTGAGTGACATCAGCAGCCTTGCCAAAGTTGTGTATGTGAACTGTACGGGGTTTGAGTAGCCTAAACAGCATTTCTCTCTTTACAGTCAGAGACAGAGAGCATGCACACAAACACACACTCACACAGTTGCCAAGTCTGGGGTTAGGACTACTACCTAACTAGTTTATCACTACAGCAGTACGCAGTTATGGGACACGCCATGGGGATTACTGAGCTACAGCTCTCCCAAAGGTATATTTCACATTGGATGACCTCAGCAGGCTTGTCATGATACTGCTATTGGGAGGACGGTATGTGCATGGGCCATAAACCATTCGTGTAGAGGTTGACATGCCGGATGCGGGCACATACGGGGTCATATGCCACAGGTACGCATATACAGCTACTAGGTGACTACTTCCTTGTAAAGTCATGATGCACAGCTGGCACATGAAACACACTGTCATGCTGACAGATACTGGTGGCTAGTATCTGCAGTTAGTGACACCTGCACCTCATGTGTCTGGGGCCCTTTGGCTGTGTGCTGGGTGGGACAGGCCCGGTCACCCTCTTCCACACATCTATGTCCATCTACCTTTGGCTTATTATAGTGTGTTGTCCTTACATATATGTCTGTATTCCTATCCACTGTGTGTGCAAGGCAGGAGTGGTGCATACTGACATGTGTCTGCACTAAGAACTGCGACTGCCAGATATGTCTGGTCCACTGGTGTTTGCTGACATGGCCTTCATGTGTTTAAGTATGTGAGCATGCCCAGTATGGCCTTTCAGTATGTTGTTGACTGACATTGCCTTCATTCCTTTAAGTGTGCGAGCATGCCCAGTATGGCCATCTATACTGCATGTGTGGATCAAGTCCAGGTAGTTTGTACTGCGGTGCTGACCTTTGTGTTGTACACCGACAGGTAGCATGATGTGTCTGCAGGGTATACATCGGTCATTTGGCATTGACCGTTGCTACATTTCTGCATAGCGGGGGGGACACCTGTTTCTACATTTCGACACAAGGGTGGGGGGGCACACCTGACTGTTACTATAAGTGTGCGTAGGATGGTGGGGCACACCTTACACTTTTACACATTTTCTAGGACTGTACTTTTATGTTGGGTACACCATTTCAGTCTGTAATCTTACCTATCGTGCTGCTTAGAGGCATACCAGTGTACTACAGATCTTAGCTTTAACTACCTAAATATTAGTTTCTGACTTCCTAGCCTTCACAACTTACATCCAACTGGCTGTCCTGCTGCAGTCTGTCTGTGTAGGCCTGGGGTAGGGGTTACCCATAGGGCTCATTCAGAGGCCATAGTACAGCATTTGTTTGTGTTTGTCTACACCTTTTCTGCTGGCTCTGACTGTTGTTGGGTATGTGCCCCCCCCAACTGGCATGTGTGAGTCACTTACCTTGTGGGTGTACCAGTATTGAGGGTGGTGCTGCAGGGCTGCCTATGTCGGATGCACATAGTACACTCCCTATACATGGTTGAGCACAGGTAGTGTCATGTTTGGCATCCCTTTTACTGTATGTGCGAGTGGGAGAGGTGTCATTCCCTGGGTTCCTACTGTGTCAGTACATGTGCTATGCGTTGCCTCTTTGCCAAGGCCAGAGCATACTGGGCATGCCTCCTTCTGCCTACTGGGGCAGGCTCAGGTTGTTCCACCTCCGAGTCACTCTGTGTGTGTGCAGGCCTTGGCACTGGTGGGGGGCTATGTGGCCCTACACCATGTTGTTCCTGCTTCAGCTGTTTTTTCAGGATCATATTGTGTAGCATGGCACATACAAGGACAATTTGGGTACATGTAGTTGGTGAGTACTGCAAGGCTCCACCGGATGTGTCCAGGCACCGGATCCATGACTTGAGCATCCCAAACACATGCTCTATTATGATTCGTGTTTGTGCGTGTGCCTCATTATGGAGTTCTTGTTTGGGTGTGCGTGCATTTCTGATGGGTGTCATCAGCCATGGCTCCAGTACATATCCAGCATCCCCCACTAGGTGACCATGTGGGATGCCCCACTGGCAAATGTCTGATACAGTTGCGTCAGATGCCAGATGTGGGAATCGTGGTAGTTTCCAGGGCAGCCAGCACACACATTCATTATTATGCCCTGGGCATTGCACACGACCTGGCAGTTGATGGAGGGGAAGCCCTTGCGGTTGATGTAGACCCTACCCCGCTCACCTGGTTGTGCTTTAATGCATATGTGCATGCAGTCTATTGCACCCACTACCTCAGGGTATTCTGCTATTTGGTGGAAGAGACGCATATTGCTGGCCAACGCGTCACGGGTGATGAGGAAATATACATGCTCACCAACATGTGCTGACATGGCATCCAGGAAATGGTGGAATACCCTGGATGCTGATGCCTGTGAAATCCCCATCCTATCCCCAGTTGGCCTTTGGAAGGTACCTGTAGCTAGTATTCTTAGGCCTACACATACCTTGATATCCACTAGGATGGGTTCTCTTCTGTTAGTTCTTTGTGTCAGGCATGGCCGGCACAGCTCAAGAATGTGCTGTAGGAGGTCTCTGTCCATCCTATAGCGCTCCACTATCTCCAGCTCATATAGCCCTTGGTAGATTACCCTGGGTCTGTACACTCTTCTCTGTCTCCTCACTGTGGGTTGCTCAGCAGTATTCACATCCTCAACACCCTCAGCCTCTTGCACATGCTAGTTTATGATAACAAAAGCAGCCCCTAACATTTTTTTCTCTTGCTTTCGTTTTGTAAAATCTCCTCATCTGTATACACCAGTGGTGCAGAGTTTTTGGGAAAAACAAGGGAGAAAGGTGTTTGCATAGCTTATAGTGGTATGCTGGGCTGGTCTGGTCTGCTGCCTGTGTAATTGGCTGATTCTGATACATTTCACCTGTCAGCTAAGCTAGTTCTCCTTGATTACCTTCCTACTGCTGTTTTCTCTTCCCATTGCCTCCCTGTTTAAGCCCATGTGTGGCCGCGCAAACAGAGTGCTCAAATGTGCACAGAGCTGTTTTTTCCTAGTTTAACTTCCTTTTTCTTCCTGTAAAACCCAGTGCACACCCGCTTACACTTTGTAAAGAGTGGTAGGCAGGTTTAGACACACCCCTAGCTTAGCTGTGCTAATCTAGGAGCAATCCCGAACAGGTCTCCAATCCACTTACAGTATGCCTGACACCCCCCCATGATGTCACCTATATCCTAGTCTTGCACCCAGCTATTTATACTCTTACACTCTTGGGAACTGCCTCACACCCTGGGAAAAGCTGGGATTCACTAACCTTTCCCTCATTTGCATAGGATTGCCTGCTAATGCATAGTTACATGTCCCACACTGAGCCTCCCCCCCTTAGCAACCATTACTCACTGGGCAGGTTGTCTTCTGCCTACTATTGACTTGCATGGCAGAATACCGATTTTAGTTAGAATGCTTATTTTAGGTTTATTTTATTATTTTCCCCCCGATCCCGTTTGTGCACTGCTGCCCTATGCTTAAACAGGTGAGATCGGTGAAAAAAAAATAAAAGTTTTTTTTTTATACAGTTTACAATGCCAATGGCCTTCTACTTGACCAGTGGCATGCTTCCTTAATGATATGCAGCCTTTATTTGGAGTTGTCATAGCTCTGTTTTGTAGAGTGCAGAAATGTACTTGGTTACTAACCGAGTACATTTCTGAACACTACACTCGTCCTGCACGGACAGCTGCCAGCTTCCTGGATCGGATATTACCCTCATTTGCATGGTTTTCACCTGCAAATGAGGGTAATTTGCATACGGGAGCTCAGTCTGTGCAGGATTAGTCTAAGAGCTCACGTGCACGTCCCGGGAGCTCGTTCTTGGATCGCACTTCAGCCATATTGCCGAAAATAGCTCTTAGACTAATCCTGCATGTTCTACAGGGATTTGTAAATCCGGGGGTCTGTCTTTCACTCTCTTGGGCTGCTGAGGCATTTTAAATAAGCAAAAGCAGAGTCTCTGTACAATTCATTAAAAAAAGAAATAAAATAAATGCAGCTATTCATAATTCTACATTTCTGTTCTAATAAGGAAGAAAACAGATAAACCAATTACAAATATCTGCATGCTTTATATAAGGTAGAAAAACACAACAGCAATGTTACCTATGAATAATATGGTAAAAAGCTAACAGTGTTTTTCAAAACCTTTACTAAATGTGATGTAAATAACAGCCTTAAAACCTCACCCAGGTGTATGCTCCCAGAAAGCACATATGAGGGCAAAGAATATCTTAGCGTAGACAAAGAATAAATACAAGTTTAGAATTGTAATGATTCAAATTATGTTTACATTCCATAGACATCTTATAATAACATGCCATGCCTGTCTAGAACAGCACAATCTAGTTGGAATAAATATGGTAAAGATATTTTAAACAAGACAGAAACTAAGCTTATCACTGACATGTTTTGAAAATGATTATTATCAGTAGCAAAAATGTTTTTACAATTATTTCCATGTTCTCTTTTTGGTATTTGCTGTGTCCCTGTCCGCAGTTCATGGAAATTAAACTAAGCATAACAGTGATAACATGCCGGTATTGAGAATGGATCACACTTTTCACAACATATGTAGCTGATGCTAAAGTTGGCATACCCTTCCTGAAGAGAACATGATTTTCACAGAGAAATTTTACTTTTCAAATAGTTTCACTTCTGCAAAGTGAAAACAGTTGAAGGTGCATGTTTGGGAAATCAGCATCAACTAAATATAAGGGGAAAAAGGGTTTTGGTTAGTACTCACTATAAAGCAGACAAACTATAGTGTTATTGTGTGAAGAAAATAAAAAAAATAAACAGAGCATGTGAGAAGTAAGCAGAAGGAAACTAGGTTGCAGCACAAATATTTGAAAAAAAAGTCTGCTGGTAGAACACTATCTAGTTTTCTGTCCACACTTTCAAAAGTACAGAGTATAAAACCAGGTAAAATTGTATATTATGAATGGTGTAGAACTCTCTAAAACTGTCAGACAGGTTGATACTGTACTGAATGAGACTAATGCTCCTTAGAGGAGTAATATAAGTTGTTAGAAAAATATGTATTAGTAATATGCACTAAGCATTCGAGGTTTAAAAGGGTTAATACATTTATTCTGTTCACACTGCATGAATCTGCACAGCTATTAGAAACTTAACAAGAAGCATTTGATTTCTGCTAAGGTCATGAAAATAATAAGAAGTGTTTCATTTCTACTAGTGTCATGAGACTTAACAAAGAGTTATTGATTTTCTGCTTATGCCATGGGAAAGTACACAGCTGCTAGAAGCTTTGATAAAGAACACAATGGATACTTGAAAGTATAAACTGTAGTCAGCATTACTTGTACCTAAGCTAGAAATGTACCTTGAATTTAGGCAAAATGTAACACATATATTAAAACTGCACAACTGAAGAATTGAAAGTTTGTGGTGGGCTAAAATAAGCCCCAAGGCCAGGTTATTTTTCTCAAATGTTTTGTAAATCAGCAGTTATTCTCAACTAGTCAGCAATTAGTCTAGTAACATTTTCTGTAGAACAGTACAGAAAGCTGTGTCTAACTACGTCAGCAATAGAAATAACATTTCTGTGTGACATGGAAAGAACTGTATAAAAATACCATACTAATCATTAATGTTCAGACAAACCATTCTGCCAGCATGCTTTGTCTCCTTGCTGCAAGTTAATAAAGGGTGCCTTGCTTGAACCTTACGTGAATTGGTCTTTGAAGTTTTTTCCTTTGACAGATTGGTCCTTCTGACCGGAACCCTCTCTTCACCTCGGATCAGACGGGCCAGGTGGTTGAAACTGTACGGGGAAGAAACCAAATCGGTTCTTCTTATTTGAAAAGACCTCCGACTGAATTGTCATTCAAAAGAGGCCAGCCACTTTCTGATCTGCGACTGAAGGACGGGTCTCCGTGAATCAGGTGATCAATCACATAGGCTCAGGTAAGGTGAATCTACTTTTCTCTGTTTTCTGTTTTAGATCAGGGACTAGATTTGTATTGTTTTTGTCAGGACTGTATTTTTCTTACAAGTCAGGGACAGAAAAGATTACTGTCTTGTCATAGATCAGGAGAAACAGAATAAGTAGGCAGTCATTCTGAAGAGACTATAACAAAATCCGTGGTACCACGTTAAAAAATAGGAGAAGTTACGTAACAATCAAAAGGGTAGAACAAAATGGGTAATAATTACACAAAAAGACCCCAAAATCCGCCGTTAACAGAAGACGCAAACTACATGCAGTCGCAGCGCACCGACAATATTAAATATTATTCAAAATGGTTAATAAATATGAATTTGACGGAAAATTAGAAAAATCCTCGCTTATCAAACTTGTTAAACAGCTCAAAACCGATTCCAAAGGTCGGGTAAAAAAGCAACGTAAATTAGGAATTCCTCAGGCACACAGGTGGATTGAGAAAGTAAACCACAGGGAACAAAAGAACAACAATTCAAAAACAATGTTTTTAGATAAGGAGGACAATAACTTAGTAATAGCATCAGCCCCTCCACCTCCCTTACCAGAATATGAAGCAAGTGAACAAGTTAGTCCACTCCCACGATATCCTGTCATCATTGAAAATAGAGACATTCGAAAAGTAAAATCATTTATTAGAGATCCCATCGGGACCAGGTCTCAAACAAGGGCAGGTAACTCAAATGAAGGCATTGAGTTATATCAAATGGTTAAGAATTCATGATCTATGAGTGAAGAAGAAATATGCCCACTAATAGAAGTACCCAACCCTCAGACAGGTCAGGACAATCAGGACCCAACCATTTTAGTGTATAGACCTTGGACTCCGGAAGATATCCGGAAAGCCACTGAGGGAATTCCTCATCCAAAAGTTAATTTTAGAAAATTCTCTGAAGACTTACAAGGAATGAGGCTGAGTTATAACTTAAATGGAGAAGAGGTAGAAAAGGTAGTTAGACAAATTGTGGGGCCAGATTGGCACATGATTAGTGGCAACTGGAATCCCCGTGACGCTGCACAAAGACCCCTCCCACACAGCAGCGCAGAATGAGACAACAGAGTAAAAGGTCTTACAGACCGCATCTCTGAAAAATGGAAGCCTATGGCAGACTGGACTTGCATTAATCTATGCATCCAACAAGAAGGTGAAACTATTGACCGGTATTATGCCAGACTATTAGAATGTTTTAATAACCACTGTGAAATGCAAGTTCCTGAAGATCAAACACAAGATTCCCCATATGAACAGCAGTTAAATAATGCATTTTTAAAGGGCAGTATTGCACCTATAAGCAGTTTTATTACAAAACACATGGTAGATCATCATACAAGCAGGTTACAGTAATTACTTGAATATGCTAGGCATGCTGAAAGGCATTCTAATAGCAAAAAGAAAAAGAAAGCTCAAGTATTTTCTGTAGAAGATGGAGCAGAAGTTTATGTAGTACAGTCCGGGAAAAAGGGCAAGAAAAACGCACAGGGAAGCAAACAATCTGATCAGTGATCAGAGGACTTTGAAGGGCGAAAGAAAAGGGGTGAATGTTTCAAATGCGGTAAAAAGGGACACTTGGCAAAGGATTGCAAGAAAAATAAGAAGGCAACAACGGAAGACAAGGAGGGTGAGGACTGACTATATGGTAGTCAGGAATCACTGGAAGGGGATAGTGAAGAAAGGACAAATGAGAATGTGATAGAGGGAGTAGAGGATGTGACAGAAGAGATAGAGGAAGTGCAAGAAGTTAGTGACAATGAAGAAAATTAAATACTAGACCTAGCTTTATTGAGCTTGGAGCTCTATTTAGCAGACAAGAAACCAGAAGTTACACTCTTGGTAGAAGGGAGGGAAGTCAAATTTTTGTGTGACTCAGGAGCATCACGAACCCTGATACATCCCTCCAAACTGCCAGAAAACATGGAGTCACCTGATTACATAATGGTAAAAGCAGCTAATGGACAGCTGTATCGGGAGCCCCTCTCCTGTAATATTGCAATAACCGATCCAGTTTCAGGATTGACTCAGAGAAGCAAAATTGTTGTTTCTGCAAAAGGCCCAGTAAACCTCTTGGGCAGAGACCTCATGCAACTATTTGGTATAGCAGTAGTCCCAACCATGCAGGGTATGGAAGCACAGCGACAAATTGATACCTTTGCAGTGCAATCAGAGGGTGAAATGTTTTATTGGTACAGCCAGGACTTGGTTACGACTGGTCCAGGGACTGTGACCAAAGAATTAATGAATGTAGCCATCAGCAAGTTCCCCTCCCTTGACATTGATAAGCAACACCTGTTGCACTGTACCCTGTATTATTGTAACACACCAGGACCTGATAAGGAATATGAGCAAGAATTGTTTAAAAATCATGCAAACAGATTGATATTACGTAACCTGTACTGGGACACAGAAGGGAACAGTGTAGCCAGCTGTTCATTGCCCCAGGAGTTCTTTGCACTTTATAAATCTAATCGATTACCACATGTTAGCTTAACCAAGAACAAAAATATAGAATGGGCAGACCTAGGAGAAAAAGTCACGAGATGGGAGAAACAGACAGAATTAGAACTGTCAGAACGGGGAATAAGAATACAGAAGTTGAATTGGATAACTCAGACCCACCCATCCGTACACTTGCAGTCTAGCAAGGACAGCTGATTAGCACTCCTGTTAGAGGAGGAAGAGAATGCCTTACAGAATATACCAGAAACTCTCTGGTCAACAGGAAAGTCAGATGTAGGACTTATTCATAAAGCGGGACCAGTAACTATCACACCAAAGTCAGCATTTAGACCACAAAAAAGACAGTATCCCTTAAGAAAAGATGCAGAGGCAGGGATAAAGCCTATTATAGCAGCCTTACTTAAAGGAGGGATACTAGTAGAATCTCCTGATTCACCATGTAACACACCCTTATTTCCAGTTAAAAAAGCAAATGGAGAATAGCGTATGGTCCAAGATCTACAAGCTGTAAATGATGCAGTAACACCAAGGGCACCTACGGTGCCAGACCCACACACCTTGTTGAATGATTTAAAACCTCAACAGAAGTATTTTTCTGTGGTAGACATCAACAATGCATTATTTTCTATACCGATACACCCTGATAGCCAGTATTGGTTTGTATTCACATTTCTGGGGAAAAGGTATACATATACGTGACTACCACAAGGATATTGTGAACGTCCAACAATATTCTCACAAGAAATGGCAAGCAACTTGGCGGGATTCACCCCACCAAGAGGCAGTCAGATTTTACTTTATGTTGATGACATCTTGCTGGCAGCCCCCACCCAGCAAGATTGTAGAGAAGATACCATAGCGCTATTACGATTTTTATCTGCTGAAGGACATAAGGTAAATAAAAATAAACTGCAGCTTTGGAAAAAACAAGTCAAATACCTGGGATATGTAATATCCAAGGAAGGTAGACCATTAGATGAGGACAGAAAAGTAGCAATTTTGCAAGCACCAAAACCCACTACCAAGAAGGAAATGATGTCCTTCCTGGGTACAACTAATTTTTGCCGCAGCTGGATCCCAAACTATGCTTTGGAATCTGCACCTCTGGCTGACCTTATATATAAGAAGCCTATGGCAGCACAGGATTTGTTACAATGGACACCAAAGGCAGAATCTGCTTTCTGCAAACTGAAACAGTTAATAGCGTCCTCATTAGTTCTAGGATTACCAAACTGCCATAAACGTTTTTTCCAAACTGCAGATTGTAAGCAAGGTTATATGACATCAGTGTTAACACAACAGCATGGGGATAAGCAACGCCCCATTGCTTACTATTCATCACAACTAGACCCAGTGGCACGGTCCTTACCCCACTGTGTACAAGCAGTAGTTGCAGCTGCAATGGCAGTACAGGCTTCGGCCTCAGTAGTCTTATTCCACCCTCTCACTTTGAGAGTGCCTCATGCAGTCGCGATTATTTTACTACAAGAAAAAGTGGCATATCTTTCCCCTGCTAGGCATCTTTCCTGTATGACTATATTGTTGAGTCAACCTCACATGACAACTGAGCAATGCACGACTTTGAACCCTTCTACTCTGCTCACGACCCCTGCAGACGGCACACTGCACCGCTGCCTGCAGGTAATTGAGCAAAAGACACTACCTAGAAAAGATCTCATGGATGTCCCCTTGGACGATGCCGAGGTGACATACTACGTGGATGGTTCATGCAAAAGGGGTCCTGCAGGACAGAACCTAGTAGGATATGCAGTAGTTTCTGACTCTGAGATTATAGAAGCAAAACCTTTACCACACAACTTATCTGCACAGGCAGCAGAATTGGTTGCCTTGACATGGGCATGTATCTTAGCAAAGGGTAAATGTGTAAACATTTTTACTGACAGCCAGTACGCTTTTTCTACTGTACATGTTTTTGCACAACAGTGGAAAAACCGAGGAATGATAACATCTACTGGCAAACCTATAAATCATGCACAGTTTATTTTAGATCTTTTAGAATCTATTCAATTAACTCAGAAAGTAGCCATTTGTAAATGCACAGCTCACTCCAAGCAACAAGATAGGATTTCAAAAGGTAATGCGAGAGCTGATATAGCTGCAAAACAAGCAGCTTCTGAAGTATTTCTTTTAAATGAGGAACTACAACCCTCTGAGATTTTAGACTTAGAAATGTTAAAAACAATGCAGACACTCACTACGCAAGCTGAAAAACAAAGATGGGTAAAACAAGGAGCAATTCTCTAAAGAAGGGAAACCGATACTACCATCTAATTTGTTTAGATATGCAGCTTTGATGAGCCATGGGCAGTGCCATGTCTCAACAGGGGGGATGGTACAACTGGTGAACCAGGTGTTCACAACGTACGGATTTACAAACTACTTTAAAAAATTTTGTTTGACGTGTCAGATTTGCAACAAACATCATGCACAAGGGGCTTTAAAGCCCAAGCAAGGGAGTTTCCATACACCATCATATCCATTTCACACTATCTGTATGTATTTCATAGAATTGAACAAATGTGAAAATAAGAAGTACTGTCTTGTCATTGTAGATATGTTTTCCAGATGAGTGGAAAGGGGAAGCCTTTCCAATCAAAAATCCAGATGCAGCCATGGCGGCAAAAGTACTTGTCAAAGAAATCATCCCTAGATTCGGCATTCCGGAAAGGATCTACAGTGACAATGGTACACACTTTGTAAACCAAACCATACAGCAGTTAAGTAAGCATTTTGGTATTTCTTTAAAAAGTCATTGTGCATACCATCCTCAATCTGCAGGGCTAGTTGAAAGGCATAATGGTATATTAAAAAACAAATTGAGAAAGTTAATAGCTGAGACAGGAAAGAATTGGCTGTATTGTTTGCCCCTGGCACTGTTGAGCATGAGAACTGTTCCGACTGCAAAAGGATTGACTCCTTTTGAAAAACTATTTGGAAGGACTTATTATACACCCCAGTGGAAACTTCTCATGTCCTCAGACCAGGAAGCTGATTTTACACTAGCTGAATTTATGAGTGAGGAAGTTAATGAATTTTAAACATCTGTTGCAGTCAAATTCTGTTTCAGATAGAAAACAAACCGAGACATCAGAAGTGGCAGTGACACCCGTAGACTGGATGTGGATAAAAGTTATAAAGAAGAAGAATTGGTCGTCACCAAGGTGGGAAGGTCCATACCAGGTGCTTCTTTCGACACCTACTGCAGTCAAGATAGCAGAGCGAGCTTCGTGGATCCACCTGACACACTGCAAACTAGTTAAGAACTTTGAACTGGACAAAAATCTTAACTCTCCATCGGGGCCCTCAGCACAAAGTCTGGCTACAAAGGGGGGTCAGATCACTAGGATTGATCCATCTCAACCCCAGTGAAGAAACCATCGGTGCTGAAGGTCCTATTAGGGCAGAGAGTAAGATCACATGTCAAAAGCAAAAATGATGGATTCCAGAAAAATCCAAATACACCTACTCGGAAGAGTCGGAGAAAACAGGAATGCAGAACAACCGTTTCCTCAGAAGTATTGCATGATCATCCTGTTGACTGTACTAGTGACAATACTCTTTTTGTTGTGGCCATTCCTTTTCCCAGCCACACAAACTGAACTGAATAAGCATGGAGAGTTGCACGTAGAGTGGCACCCAAACTTCAACACTTACCAGGTGATCAAATATGTGTATGCTGAGACCTTCAATGTTTCGAATTGCTGGATTCGCACAGCTTTGCCAACAGCATACGGGGGGTTATTGTTAACTTCAGTCCCCCTAGGAGCCAACAAGACCTGGGAAAACTTAGTCTATGATACATCAGATGTCACATCACAAGATAAAGTAGCATTGCACTTGTCTGTTCGACAGAAGGAGACTGTGTGTTTTTACAAAAATGATACAGTTCAGGTGGGTTGGAGCAATTGCAATGTGACTGTTCCCTATAGATGCTGCAATAAAACTGACAACACAGGTTCCTATTGCAACACAAGCTATGATTCATTTTTTGAACTGATGCATAGGACAACTGATGAAGTAAAACATAATGCTGACCTCTATAAACAACTGATTATAGTTGACAAAAAAAATGTTTCATCCAGAGCCAGGACATAGTAAAGTTACTACCAAAGTAGAAGATTGCTACTTTGTATGTGGTAGGAAAGCATATAAGTGGTTACCTGAGAATTGGTTCGGCAGTTCTTATTTGGGGTACCTGGTTCCGGCCATACGACACACAGCAGTTTTACCTCAGGGGAAAATTCGGAATGTTCGACGAGAAATCAAGAAGCCTGTCAACCCAGTGGGGCAAATCAATGTAGGCTGGGAAAAACCATCATGCTGTGGGCCTAGGGAAAAATGGACTGTCACATATGGACTTGGGTGATACCATCATCTCGTGGGCAGGTGTACTGCCAGCATATGGAGCAACAAAATCAATCTGGGAACTGAGAAAACTGTCTAAACTTCTCAAAATAATGAGCAATGCAACCTTTTCTGCCCTAAAATTGGTGACTGATGAACTGACTGCCATGAGAACTGTAGTGCTTCCAAACCGCATGGCTCTTGACTTCACCCTAGTGGTGAGAGGAGGTACTTGCGCTTTAATCCAGGAGGAGTGCTGTTCGTATATTCCTGACCACAAACACGAGATAGACAATCACCTTGAGGTAATTCAGCAGATGTCGGCTATGACCAAGCCAGGACCAAATCCATTGATGGACTTTTTCCAGAGATTGTTTGGGGGGTGGGGCATTATCCTAATGAACATCCTGATTGCCATCTATGTAGGAATGATCCTGCTGGTGGTATGTGTGTGCTGCTGCATCCCCTGCATGAAAAGACTGATTAAAGACTTTATAGACATGTCAGTTTCAGAAACCTTATACCAAGGTGCTGAACTTGAAAAATTATTGAAAAATTGAAAATGCTTTCATAAGCTTAAACTGAATGACTCTCTTAACTGCAAATCCTGAGTAGGAAGAGGTTAGGGAAGAAAAAAAATCTGTTTATGCTTATTTTGAAAGTAGAATAAAAGTATTAAAAGGGGGGAAATGTTAGAAAAATATGTATTAGTAATATGCACTAAGCATTTGAGGTTTAAAAGGGTTAATTCATTTATTCTGTTCACACTGCATGAATCTGCACAGCTATTAGAAACTTAACAAGAAGCATTTGATTTCTGCTAAGGTCATGAAAATAATAATAAGTGTTTCATTTCTACTAGTGTCATGAGACTTAACAAAGAGTTATTGATTTTCTGCTTATGCCATGAGAAAGTACACAGCTGCTAGAAGCTTTGATAAAGAACACAATGGATACTTGAAAGTATAAACTGTAGTCAGCATTACTTGTACCTAAGCTAGAAATGTACCTTGAATCTAGGCAAAATGTTAACACATATATCAGAACTACACAATTGAAGAATTGAAAGTTTGTGGTGGGCTAAAATAAGCCCCAAGGCCAGGTTGTTTTTCTCAAATGTTTTGTAAATCATCAGTTATTCTCAACTAGTCAGCAATTAGTCTAGTAACATTTTCTGTAGAACAATACAGAAAGCTGTGTCTAACTACATCAGCAATAGAAGTAACATTTCTGTGTGACATGGAAAGAACTGTATAAAAATACCATACTAATCATTAATGTTCAGACAAACCATTCTGCCAGCAAGCTTTGTCTCCTTGCTGCAAGTTAATAAAGGGTGCCTTGCTTGAACCTTACGTGAATTGGTCTTTGAAGTTTTTTCCTTTGACACAAGTGAAAGACAAAAATAACTGCAGATGTTATGCATCAACAGAATTTAAATAACCCACAAGGTACAACTTTCGAGAGAACAAGTGTTCTGGAACAAGTTACTGTAACATCTGACTGGAAGTGAAGATGGTCTGAAATGGTGTAGGTCAGTCCTTTCTTGGAAGGAAACAAGAAGCCCTGAAATGTCTGGTAAGGTTACTGAAGGACTTAAAACCTTGCTGGAGGTACTTTCCAGAGAAATTAGAGATGAGGTGTTTATACATGCCACCTGTGATCTGCGTTCAAGGATAAAGTCTGGGTTACAGGATAGGTTAGTGAAGGTGGGGGCGTAAGATGGTGTGGCATGACAGGATGATGTGAATCCTGTCATGTTTTAATAGCATGGGAGAGGTGAGGCCTACTACTGCTTGTGTATCTTCTGATGGAGCCCAGTGGTCAAATTAATGTTTCAAGATCATGGGACAATGCAGAAAATGCAATAAAGATGGATGCAGACGCAGACCTAGCATGCAGATGCCATCACTGCATGTTGCATCGTCATCAAGCTACAAAAAAACTGACTCGTCTGCTACAAGGATGATGGCCAGAAGAACCCCAGACCAGCTCCTAGGATCCTAACTTTCATCACTTGATATTAGAGTGAGTAACTAAAAAAAAATTATTTTACCATAGAACAGAGAGGTTACTTGGGAAAAGCCAATATGAATATTGGATCCTTGGATCATGTTGAGGTGGGGGGGGGGGCTGCAGCAAGATAGGAGATCCATAAATATCAAGGGGAAATAGGTTGATTTAAAACTGGTGCGTATAATTCAAAACTACTTAAACCCAGCCATCAAGGAAAACTCACTGAAACACCAGTAAGGACGAAATCACAGACTGGCCTGTCTTGTTGTTTCTTTCTGGCCAGCAGTTTTGTGTTCTGTGTCCCTGTCTTTTAAACAATTCATTTGAAATGTTGTGGCAATCAGAATTCTTAAGGGAACTCACATGTTTCCATGACTACAGTGGAACATGCACCTTCAGTATACAGATAACAATGTACTACAGGAATCACAGTTAAGACATCACCACAAACCAATGTAAACTTTATCTTCCTGAGCGCAGGAGTAAGAGAACTGATGAATATTTAAACCCATACCCACACACACACACACACACACACACACACACACACACACACACTATCCAAATACTGAGGGAAGTTGAGGTACTGGAACCACTATGAATATCTCTTTAGTAAAGAGCCATTTTGGTTCACAGGTTTGAATGTCAGGCTTGAAATCTACTAATCCCTAGAATACGACTGGCATAATACTGTTTATTTTATTATTCATAAAAAAAAAATCTCCCACTGATTTGTAAAAAGAAGACAGAAATGTGTACTGATTAACCTGGAGTGGTGACATGTTCCATAATCTGGATAGAGTATCACAAACTGAGACCTCTTCTTCTCTTGTTTGTTTTCTGATCTGGTGTTATGCTCATGCGATGTTTGTTCTTGTGTATCATGAAGAAATGCACCCAATAGTGCTTGAAGACCAGATACAAATCACCCCATGGATCCTGTCCATCAATGAGCAGTGACAGCTCCCTTTATCTATCTGTGCAGTTTAATTTATTATGTAACTTCCTTATTTTCTTTGTGAACATCATTTGATCTTTCTCTAACTGTGCAAGGTCAAACATTGGATATGTTTACTTTGCTGTACTGTACTCCATAACAGTTACCACTCTGGAGAACTTTTGATCAAAGCTAAACCTGTCATCTATAAGTCTACACAGGTGTTTTATGAAAGTGTCCATTTTGAGTGGACACCTGCCAATATTATAGTCACAGCTTATCGTATTGTTCTCAAACCATGTGATGTTACATTTATTTATGTTGAACATGAGAACACTGTCAGAAAACCATAACTGTATAGTTGTCTAGACCCTCCTGCAGTCTAAGAATATCCCAGACAGTAAAAGGCTCAGCACAAGCTCTCTGGTACTCCATTAAGCACCTGCATTGTGACTTGAGATGTTTTCCCTTACTCAAACTCTTTGTTAATTAACCATTTTTGATACATTTAATTTCTACCAAAATTAGCTTAATCAGTATTCCTCCCTGCAGGATCATGTCAATTGTTTTGATTAGATCCAGGTACATTATGTGCATTTTCAGACCTTTATTTACAATGGCAATTATCTGTTCAGGCAATGTAACCTAGTTTATTCAGCAACTTATGTGAACCCCCATTAATCTTGATCTGGTATTAATAAGTCTCTTTTCTATTTATGTAAGAGACCTGCAAACACCATTTCAGTTATTTTACAAAGTATACATGTTAAACTAATGAGTCAGCAATTGCCTGGATCCAAATTAACCCCTTGATTTGTAAATAGAATCCACTACTGCTTGCTACCTGTTGTTGGTTTTGTTGCTCTTGTTACTTGTTGTTCAACAGGTCTGATAATATCATTGTTGGTATTGTATCAGAAAGGCTCTTAAATATGAGTGGGGCTTAGACAGTATAATCAATCAGTTCAAAACTGTTTATATAATACCTTTTGTGATTTCTGTTAATGTCATGTAAAGCAGCAACCTATTTATTGTAAGTAATCCCACGTACAAAGTGTTAAATAAAATTATGACACAATACCCCACTCGGGCATTGTTGACATACTCAAGAGGTTAGGTATAAATCTATATGTCACCCGGTGAATAGCCAACTGGTTCACAGACAGGACTCAGGAAGTTAGAACTGGAGAGTCCATCTCTACAAAGAGGCCAGTCACAAGTGGAGTCCCTCAGGGTTCAGTCCATGGACTGCTCCTTTTTGGTATTTACTTTTCAGAAGTCAAGGCGAATGTCAGTGGTCTCTGGCTAACTAAATTTGCAGATGATTGCAAATTAGGAGCTGTCATTGAATCTCACACTGACACAAATGTTTTCCAGCAGGGGCTGACACAGATAAACAACTGGTGTCAGAGCCATGGACTAAAACTATATGCTAAGAAATACATACTAGTATTCTTTGGGAAGTCATCCATCCTGGTAACTATCATATTGACAACACGCCCCTTAGAGTTGACTCAGTAGTCAGGGACACACATAGATAGTAATCTAGCCTTTGACCATCACGTGTCTACAGTGGTGAGGAAATCATTCTATGTTGCGCAACTTATAAACAAAGGTATGGCATCCAAGTCCAAGGAAGTCATTGTTCCACTGTATTCAGCATTCATCAGACCTATCATTGAGTATAATGCCCCTTTTGGTATGTACCTAACCAGGTATATCCAACAACTGGAATGTCCACAGAGGTTCCTCACTAAAATAATACAGGGCATAAGTAAAATGTCCTGTGCAGACTGCCTAAAGGCCATATCCCTGTATTATGTCTCCTACAGGCTTTTGAGGGGAGATTTATGCCTGGCATACAGGGCATTGTCAGTCCCCACTCTGATGGACCTACTACATATCCACAAAACAAACAGCACCAAAATTGCCCATTCCAAAGACTTAAACCTTCCCTGCGATATAAATAGGACCTGCTGGAGAGATAAGTATGTATCCCAGAGACTATCTCATCTATGGAACAGGCTCCCATCCATGTGAAGCAGAGTTCCTCCCTAACTCAATTGAAGTGCAACTTGGACAACTGGATGAGAGACCAGAACTTCGTCCCTGGTTTGACACCTATGTCTCTAATGGACACAGGTGACCTGTAAATGGTTAATCTCCCAGGCCCATGCTTACTCTTATCAAGGGTATCAGAACTTGTCAGAGATTTGGGATGCATGGCTAGGCTGAAAAAAGGTCCTTGTGGTCATTATCCTAGTAAGGTCCTTGTGGTCATTAACCTAGTAAACACCTATGAACCCATAAGCCTATAAACATTTGGCTCTCATTACTAGGCAAGGTGATATTTGCCTGCAGGCACAGATTTGAAGCATTTATTTGTACCACATGTAACCTGGACTAATCTTAATCTATCTGAGTCATGATATCACCAGAGAAGGGAACATTTATTTATAATGCAACATGTTTGATTATGTTTAAAAAGGATTGCTTATGACTAGTATATCCACCCAGTGAGCAGATTATTAACTATATATATATATATATATATATATATATATATATATATATATATATATATATATATATATATATATATATATATATATATATATATATATATATCTCAACATCTTAGCTTCCTGGTATCAGTTAGCTGTAAGTTAACTGTAGTAATAGATGGACTTAACATATTAGCTGCTGAAAAATGTCTGACATAACAGTAAATATGGAAGTTTTTCTTCTCACAAAAAATAACTGCTGAAAGACCAATGCCTTTTTTCAAGATACAGCAATTAGGTGTTGATGTGAAAAAGTACAAGTTGATGAACATTTGAGAGGAGGTACCCCGAAGAGATAACTAGCTTGGGGTCCATTTGGGTAAGAGAAGGGAGAATAAAATCGGCTAATAATCACTATTTAGAAGAATCAGTCTAAATAATACAAAAGAGGAGTATCTAAGACCAGTAAGATATTGCAATTAGACAGATATTCCGTTTCCATTATACAAGACTCTGGCCAGGCCTACCTTGGAAAGCTACATTCACCTCTAGAGGCCGCATGAAAAAGAAGGATATTAAATTGCTTTACAGTGTCCCCTATACTGTCCCCTATACGATAATATGCATGAATGGTCTAAAGATAATGGATTATGTGAAAACAGCCCTAATTTAAGAAGAGAAATGTATTAAACAAAGCAGACAAACAGTCATATCTGAGGAATGCAGACTGGTACAGGTTTCACAGGGGACAGATCAGGTATGGTTTCTGGGTGGAGAAAGCTAAAGCGATAGTCACAGTTTCCATTTAGTAGCATCTGGAGTCTGTATGAGATGAACGTCATAAAGTCTATAATAGGTACACCATATGTAGCATATGGAATAAAGACTTGTTTTGCTAAAGTATTCCTAGATGAGGCAATAGTTTAGTGAAAGTTTATGTGTGTCATAGCTGGCTAACTAGCACTGAATAGATGGAGTCAAATAATATTAAAAGGAATAGGAAGTGTCAAATATCCTGATATAAAGATGGTAACTATGTCAACATGTGCAACAGCTGGCTGGGAATGGCAAAAAAATGCTGAAAGTAATTAACTGTGCTGCTAAAAGGCATGTTTTTTTAGTTTATTGGAGTTAATGCGTAGACATTAGCTGTGCCTTCAGTCATAAATATGTAGGAGTGAACGTGAGCTGGTTTGCATCTTATGGATATATATGGGACGATATAGTGCAAGGGAACAGATAAAGACTAAGAAAAGTAGGGGGTTCAGGATGGATTCCTATGGAAATACTTGACAACAGAGAAGAAGAGGAGATTGGATGCATCTTGGCTACAGAACTAGTGATTGATAAGGAAACGTGAAAACCAAGATAAATAAATGCTGAATTTGTGTTTGGAGAATTCGGAGAGAAGTAAATGGCAATAAGATAATGTGAAATTATTTGACTAAGCCTACATATAGGTCTTCAGTAAGCCTGCCAGGATCTATATTGCATACAGAGTTGGTGAATGAAAGTACAGATATTAGTGAATTATAGTCGGATCTGAACCAAGGTGGTAGTACAGCAACTGGCGAGAGAAAATAGGTTCCATAATTACACACAGATGGGAAAGTAGGGACGCTGGATGCAAGAAATGGCTATTAAGTCACTAGCCTTAGATAAAGGGGATTAGTATGGCTTGCTTCTACACCTCAGAAAAGGTACATGTGGAAAGAGAGGTATTACATGAAGAAAACTGAAAGAACCATAGGATTTGATGAATCAGGAGAATATGCCTGAGGTACTGGTTAAGAGGAATGTAAATTATTCTTACTTGGGATTGGATCTACATACATACCTGAAATAAAAATAAACTGAATAATGTTAGAGTCAAGGACTGTACCACTGTCAGATGAGGGTAGGAAGTGTGATAGGGTACATGATGTGGAAAAGAAGGATAGGCTGAAACCTGTAGTGATAATGACAGGTGTGAGCTGATGTTCCCATCTCGTATGATGAGACTAGGTGTTTTGAGTCTGTATCCCCAACATTGTTAAATCACTGGTAACAATTTCTTAGGTTCTAAGCAGTGATTTCTGTCTCCTAAGCAGATGGGAGGTTTGAGTCTTGATACTTTTACAAAGTTATTATGTATCTAGGCAGAACACAGAATATGCCTATGCCTCTTTTTAGAGATGGTGAAAGAACTCCCAGCCCTTATCATACCTTTCAACTGTCCAGATGTTCACAAACTGTCCAGATTTTTGTCTCATATTTTTGGTCTGTTCCTCACAAAAGTTGTGGTTTTCTGGCAAATCACTAAGGACTGAAGTTGCTAAATAATGATATAAAGTTGCATTTCAGACTTCATGCCCTTCAGAAAACACATAATAACACAAATTATGTTATTCTAGCAACTTTCTAAATTTATAAGAGCAATATTTAAAAATCTCTCCCTATTTTCAGGCCTTTGTCACCCCATTATTTAGGCTTTGTCCAGACTTCCTGTGCTAAAATTTTGAGAGGTATGGCCCTTACATCTTTTACTGAACTGTAAGGTATTTTCAGACTGATGCATTTTTTTATCAACAGCTTTGTTAACATCAAATAGGATAATAAAAATATTAAATAGAAGTGGGTCATTATATATACCAGGCAAAACCATATCACCTCACAAGACAAAAATTAATATTTGTACATTTGAAAGCAAGTCCTAGTTAACATGTAAACACAAGTCTAGTATAACACAAGTTATAGATTTGTAAACCTTACATCAAGTACAATGCTCAAGACAGTATAAAATATACATATTCCTGTAATGTCTAAAGTGATTAACATGTCTATAATTTCTAAGGAATTCCCACAGTTTACACTTGTGTAAAGGCTATTTGTTTTGTTAAATTCTCCAGACCACATTTCCAAAAAGAATAGGAAGTGTCATACTGTTCAAAATTCTTAACCATTCATTTTATGCGGGGAAAGGCTAGCCATCAGGTGGTATGAACATTGGCTCTAGATGATTGTCACTGTGAAGTGTCACCTGACCCCATCTACAAAAATGGGAATGAGCACTGTGGATGGATGGATCAAACATCAAATGATTCTTCATTTATGTTCAATATGCAAGCGTTTATTTTGTATGAGGATGGGAATCCAGCTCTCAGGGCTCATGAAGCTAAGTATACCATCACTTTCTAAAGTATTTAACTTCATGGGCATAGCCATATCATATGCATCCCACACTTCTTAAGGCTAGCCAGGGAATGCTGTTATGTATGCACAAGCTTAGAATGTGAAAAGTTGCTAGAATAACACAATTTATTGTATTGTATTAGCAGACAAACCTGAGCACGGTAGCACTCTGTGTGTGGTCAAAACTGTAGCAACTGCATGCTACATTGTAGCAAGCAGTTTGCTAGTTTAAACTGAATAAAAATCTCTGTCTCTTTTATTTTTTAAACTAAAACCTGAGCATTTTTGGAGTGCTCCATACAGGCAGGGCAGAAACTGTAGCAACTGTTTTCTACAGTTTATAAGGAGGATTTTTTTAACTAAACCATGTGCTCCATAACTTTCTGTGTAGGTATGGTTTACACTGTAGCATCAGAATATTTTTTTTCTGGAGGATCAAAGTCATTTTTTAATGCAGAATAGGGTAAGGAGGAAATACAAAAGTTTGCCCAACACAAAGTGAGCCATCATGCAGATGGGGCCTCTGCATCTCATTCTTCTGATAATAAAGCTCATAGAGAGACTTTTCCATTGAAACCTTTTTCAATTTTGCAAAGGAAAATGCTTGAGAGACACAGAAAAGCACAGAAGTTGATTGGAAGACTTGGGAGTACGTTGGAATTGAACCAGAGTTTGGATTTGGAAGACTGAGATGAACAGGAAGAAGATCAGAAACAAATAAATTAGTATATAACTGTCAGATTACAAAGCAACAATCACATTTTTGATACATGACTGTACAAGAAAAAGTGGAAAGAAGGGACTTTTGTTGGCATTGTTAAACTTATGAGGAAATGAAAGGCATTTGCCTCATTTCATGTCATTGATGTTTGGAAGGACACAAAGGGAAGAAGAAGAAGAAGAAGAAGAAGAAGAAGAAGAAGAAGGTAACCAAGTAAAATAGTTTCTGTTCTTAATGGCATTTCTATAAACCATTTCATGATATAAATTGCATGTTGTATGGTGGGTCAATTTTAGTTATTGTATGTGATAAAGTCAAGGGAGTAAACACATCCTTTTTTCTTTTTCTTTCTTTTTTTTCTTTTATTCCTCTTTTTTAGTATTAAGAAATATAGGTATTACAGAGTAAAAGGAGAAAAACAGGATGGACAAAAGCACAATTAAGTTAACAGGCTGTAATTTTGGGTTGTTGAGGTGGAGGATGGGATGTAAAAGTAAACAGATCATAATATACAGAGAACTTATATGTTTTCCCTTACTTTTACATTGTCTGGATTAAGACCCTTGGCTTAATCTAATAAGTTTTAAGTGGAAACAAATAAATAAGAGTACACTGAATGTAATGAAAAAATTGCCTTCAGTAATAAATATTCACATGTCTTTATGAGGCCTGCAACTGTGGGATACATGTTTTCCTTTTTCTCCTATGTTTTCATGGAAACAAGATAATTATAAGGTAATAAAAAGCCAGTAGTCTGTTTTCTTTAAGGCTAAATATTAATGCTTTCTGAAGGCATGCAAGCTATTTTTCATATCTGGGAGGGGAATAAAACTAAAAATGAAACAGACATCAATTAGTGTAAGTAGGAGTACTTGCAGTAACATGCATCTTAGCATGGATAATCTTAAATTTAAGTCAGGTAGTACCTGTATCTGCAGCTGTCTATTTAGGGCAATTGTTCCTACTAGGAGGGTTAAACTTCATTATATGAAGATGTACATAGTCTTGGGTGTTTGTATTAAGTTAAAAGGTTAGGGGGTGTTCTGGGGTGCATTCTTTTTTGAGTGTTTTCATTAAAACAAAAACACTTGTAAAATGTGACAAGTTCAAATGGAGATGACAAGAAGCAACTGTATAAAAAATTAACCGGCCAAACATTAGCATCACAAAAGCTGGAAATAGAAATCTGTCATATATTATAAGCATGGAAAATAACTTTTTATTATAATTGTGACATTTTCCATATTATCATGTAATGTAAATGGTCTTACAGGTATAGACAGAAAGCAAATAACATTGAATTATATTAATAAATGCAAAGTGCAAATAGCAATGCTACAAGAGACATGTTTAGAAAGAACTGAGCATGTGAATTTGATAAAGAAAGGATTAAAGGATGGATATTTACCAGGGACAAAGGAAAAGGAGAATACTTATATCAACTGCTAGAGGAGCTCCAGTAGTGATGGAAGAGGAAAAAGGAGAATAATAGTACATTTTTGGTAGTAATGGGCTACTGGCAAGGGAAGATTATGCTAGCATGTATTTATTATATTCCACCTAAAACTGCTATTATGGAGATTAAGAAAATTTTGGGAGAAATAATCATCTTTCAGCAGTGAATACTACTTATAGATAGGAATTAGAATTTGATTGATGTATGGAGAGGGGGCTAGAAGGGAAAATATAAAAAACAGGGTAGATTTTTAAAGAAAATTCTGAAAATATTTGGTATGAAAAACATAAATTCAGTAGTAGGAATTCAAAAGAGAATTTCCAAATTATTCCCCAAGGTACAGAGAGTGATCACTTTAGAGTGAATCTAAAGTGATTAAAAATGTAAAAAATTTAAAATGTTATTTTGCACAGTGGCAATCCCTCCTGCTCCCCCACAGCCCCTGCTTGTTACATATACTAACTCTGAGATCACACAACAGTGCGGTAAGGGCAAATTCCCTTATATTTACTCATAAGAGTATTTGCTTCACTGTAGTGTGATTCTGGAGTTGGTATATACATTTGGGGGGTGTGGGTGGCATAGCCTCCCACCTAGGTGGGTGTTAGCTGGTGCACTATGATTTACTGTTGTTTTGGGCAAGTTTTCACTTGTCTGGGAATACTTATGTGATTGATTTGTGACTGTGAGTAGTGTGTGTGTGTGTGTGTGTGTGTGTGTGTGTGTGTGTGTGTGTGTGTATACTATCACAATGTAGAATGAAGGTTTGGCGAACATGGGAATGCCAAACGTTAGTTAGCTGATTTCCATATTGCAAACCTTCAATTTTGTGAGTCTCTTGTTCAGATGGCTGATGTTTTGTACTGAGATCGTGGGATAGTGCGGATCAGGAGACTTACCTTTTTCCACACTGCAGTGCGATCTCAGAGTTGGAATATATAAGTTACAGGGGGTGTGGGGGGTGCAGCGCTGTGCAGTATGGATCTGGTCCATAAGTATTGTTGCAAAGGGGACAATGGACTTCAGAAGTCGAATTTGACTTCACTTCAATTAGGTTGCCGATATTCAAACCTAATTAATATTCCAAACATTGAACATGTAAACTGCATTTTTAAACAGTTTACGTTCTGATGTTCAATGTTTTAATAGTAAACCTGTGTGTGTGTGAGTGTGTGTGTGTGTGTGTGTGTGTGTGTGTGTATATATATATATATATATATATATATATATATATATATATATATATACGGGTCCTGGTAACTTTGTAGAATGATACTTTGGTCAACATCTGTTTAATCGACACAGCTGGGTGGGTCAACAAAACAGATGGTCAACAGGCTTCTGAGAGCGACAATCCCCAAGGTAGGGGAATACACTCTTTTCCATGGAGATTGTATAATCTCAGAGATAGAATATATAATAAGGAAAGGTGTGGGGTGCAGCCCTCCCACATGGAGGGATGTAGAGGGCATACCCCCTTTCAAAATAAAAAAAAATGATGCTTTCCTTGTGTGTTTTTTTTAAGTTTTGCATGCCTCTAGATTAATTCTTGGCACATGCATAGTAGTGTGTCGAGGTGCATAATGTCAATTAATTTGTTTTGACATTATGCATGTCATCAGCATAAATGGTATTCAATCAATTTAAGTAGATGTATATATATATATATATATATATATATATATATATATATATATATATATATGTATATGGGTCCCCTACACATGGTCAAAATGCCACAAAGTCAAAACCCATATGGTCGAGACCATATGTTCGACTTTTGGAATCCCGACCATGTGTAATGGACATCTCCATGCACTGCGGAATGGAAATATTTCCATTTCTGCACTGTAGTGCGATTTCGGAGCTGGTATATTAAAGTTATGGGTGTACGGGGTGCACAGGGGGACATAGCCCCCCAGCTAACACTTAGAAAGTCAGTTAATGTTGTGTATTTTTTTGTTTTTACATGTTCAAAATTGCAGAAGTCGAAAATATGGTCTCGGCCATATCGGTTTCGGCTTTCTGCAATTTCGATCATGTATAGTAGAACCATAGATATATATATATATATATATATATATATATATATATATATATATATATATATATATATATATATATATATATATACAGTGTATATAAAAAGTGTACACACCTCTGTTAAAATGACAGGTTTTTGTGATATAAAAAAATGAGACCACAATAAATCATTTCAAAACTTTTCCCACCTTTAATGTGACCTATAACCTGTACAATTCAATTGAAAAACAAACAAATCTGTTAGGGGGAAAAAATATAAAAAAATAAAAAAACGTACAATACGCTGGTAACATAAGTGTGCACATCTTTAAACTGATACTTTGTTGTGTGTGGCCACCCTTAAACTAATACTTTGTTGAAGCACTTTTTGATTTAATTACAACATTCAGTCTTCTTGGGGACATACCTGACATCAATTAAAGAGGCAGCTGTCCTAGTAGGATTTTCCTGACATTTACTCAGTTGCCTGCTACAGCAAAAGCCATGGTTCGCAGACAGCTTACAAAGCATCAAAGGGATCTTATTGTTGAAAGGTATCAGTCAGGAGAAGGGTGCAAAAAAATGTCCACAGCATTGGATATACCATAGAACACATTGAAGACAGTCATCAAAACGTGGAGAAAATATGGGACAACAGTGATGTTGCAAAGAACTGGACACCCCTCCAAAACTGATGAAAAGACAAGATGAAAACTGGTGAGGGAGGCTACCAAGAGACCTACAGCAACACTGAAGGAGCTGCAGGAATTTCTAGCAAGTATTGGTTGTGTACTACATGTGACAACAATCTCCCATATTCTCCGTATGTCTGGGCAATGGGGTAGGGTTGCAAGATGGAAGACTTTTCTTACATAGAAAAACATCCAGGCCCAGCTAAAATTTGCAAAACAATATATCAAGTCTCCCAAAAGCATGTGGGAAAATGTGTTATGGTCCGATCAGACCAAGATTGAACTTTTTGGCCACAATTCCAAAAGGTACGTTTGGCACAAAAGCAACACTTCGCATCATCAGAAAAACACCATCCCCACAGTGAAGCATGGTGGTGGCAGTATCATGGTTTAGAGTCACTTTTCCTCAGCTGGAACTGGGGCTTTAGTCAAGGTAGAGGGAATTATGAACACTTCGAAATACCATTCACTTTTGGCCCAAAACCTTCAGGCATCTGCTAGAAAGCTGAAGA